>NW_019392690.1:2713656-2948828 GCF_000648675.2 Cimex lectularius
CAAGTAGCGGAATGCTACAGAGGTAAACAAACAATATCATTTGGAAGAGGATTAATAAGTGTTGACATTCATACAAATGAGTAATCCTGTAAACGTAAACAGAATATTTTATATAGATTTTTTTTAATGAAAACTTAAAATCCTGCATTATTTTCCGGACAACCCGATATTTGCATTTCATTAATATTTTTATTTCATTCATTTTTATCGAAATGGTGTTTTTGTTTTAAAATTACCCCTCTGATTGCCTCAATGGCTATCAGCATAAAGTATATAAGGGTATAATAAAAAAAAATGTATAATATCGCACTTGTATTTGTTAATTAAAACTTTTATAATTATTTTTATGTATTATTAAGGACTTTAAACTCACTTTAATTGATTGTTCTAAATCTCTAGTAAATTAAGGCAAGGTTTTCCTGACTTATATTTTTGCATGCTTCTGAGCAAAGGGTGTCGTCCACCATGTAAGAATCTTCAACTTGATTCATTCAACAATTGCTCTTTTTTTAGAACACTAACAATGCTTTTATAGCTTGTCCATCTGACATGAAAATCTATATGACTTTTTCCGTCCAGTTAAAAAGGAGTAATTTGATTTACAAAAAGTTAACATTGAAATAAAAAGACTTAATTTGAAATTAAAAAGGTTAACTTGAAGTTAAAAACGGTTAATTTGACATTAAAAAGGTTAAACTGAAGCTCAAACTAGGTTGACCTCCTAAAAAATGCAGAAGCCAATGATCAGGATTGCAATTTATTTATTATGGAGTAATTTAATAATAATACAACACTACAATTTGCAGGCCATATTTTGGACCATCGGAGTGGTTGCGGTGCTTGAGAATAATTGAAGAACAAAAAGCATAGCTATTATAATAAAGTAATCTTAACGTAATACATGTTATAACAATTAAAGAAAAAAAGAAAGATTATTCTAATAGCTAAAGTATTAGTAAAGAGAAAATTTCCATGAAAGTTGCAATGCCCACCCGATCCTTTTAAAATCAGCTCCTGGAGATTTAGAGTCTTTTTGTTAAATAATTCAACCTAAATTATTTTAGAGCTATAAAATGACGTACTCGTCACATTTCAGGTTGCACAACATGCTCCACCCCCTTGCTGCCAATGTTAAGTGCTCTGCACATTTTATTAACCTACCTGCCGAGTTACGGTCTAGCCTTTCCTTCAGTGCCTTCTTTCCAAAATCTAGTTTATTTTACAAGGGGTGTCTTAGACTGTTCTGGGCTCGCATTTCAAATGCCTCAACCAGATTATTTTCAATCTTAGACAGGAAATCCTTTGTGGTATTCTTTCTCTCAAGAAAGTCCTACAGCGTAATGTTATATGTTCACAATTGTTCCCAGTCTTTATATATAAATAATTTCTTTTCTGATATTTTTCTCATTGGTAAACTGGGACAACGGCTTTGGGGAAGATTTCGGCATCTGGGTATACATTTAATTTATTATGGCGTATGAGTCTATCTCCTAAAAGCCCCAAAACGTGGAATAGGCCAACGTATATGCAAAAATAATAAATAAATTTCATGGCTGATATTTGGCGAATGTGCAGTTTTAAGAATTTAGCAACAATAAGTCTAGAGACGGATCAAAAGCTACACAACGCCGGACATCTCTGCCAACCACTTAGAATACCACAAATCAATCAATATCTGGTAACCTTCCTTACAGAGAACGTTTAAAAATCATCGACCAGGACATCATCAAGGATAAACTACTACAACTCTTCCTCATTACTCCCAACAACAGCCAAATAATATACCGATGGAAATAACTGAAGCACGAATCTTCTGGCCAACCAAATATCTTGGTAAACGTTGTTTTGGATTTCCATGTCTCCCACATGTCGAAGTTCAAAGTACACCTTCAGGAACTAAATCTCCCAAAACCACTATCCAACGTCATCTTAGATCGTAAAAACAACATTTTCTTAATTGCAATGAGTTCTAGCTATTTGGCAAATATCATAATGTTGATCAGTGGCTTTAATGACCACCTTGGCTAGGACACGATTCAAGAAGATGACAACGAACTTCACCGGGCTACCCGAGGAATTCTCGAAATTCGAGGGAAATTTCCAAACTAAGGGTGGAAAAGTTACATCTGCAAAGGTTGCTGTTGTCACCAATGAAAGATCCCGCAGACTCAACAACTCAACAGTGCATGAAGACCCTCTTTCGCAATAAGTTTTTCTTTTAACAAGTTTCGTTGGATTAATGATATAACTTATTACATTTATTAGGTTTCGTATTCCGCTTGACTAAATAAATTCTTTTCAATTAATTTATCTTTAGTTACGGTTTTAGTTGAGATAAAAAGTCAGTGTCACAAGCGGATTCGAACCCACGACCTTCGGCAAAATACGCCGCTGTTCTACCACTTAAGCTGTCGTGACTTCGATCCACTCGGACACTAACTTCCCATCTCAACCGGAACTTTCGAATTTTCCCTCCTTTTTTCAATTTTTCAAATGTCGTGTAATCAGGATTCGATTCTCGGCGACAAATGAAATGGCCACGGAGAAAAACGTAGGTTAGAAAGGTAGATCGAAGTCACGATAGCTCAAGTGAGAGCAGCGGCGTATTTAGCCGAAGGTCGCGGGTTCGAATCCCGCTTGTGACATTCACTTTTTTTTATCTCAACCAAAACCTTAATTAAAAATTAATTAATTGAAAAGTTATATCTTATATTAATATGTAAATATTTAGTAAAATATCTAATTCTTATTTAAATTTCAAAAGAAATGCTGACGTTTAAAAACCTAAAACAGATATAGAAGACCCAAGGATGTAATTCATGAAAGGTTAATACCGTAGGGAATAGTTTTAAACAAATGTCAGCCATTATTTTCGTCTTATGTTTATTCAATATTTCGTCTTTGAGCCCTTCTATAAATGTCGTTAATAATAAAACGCCTGAGTGTTCGGATCAATTTGGCAGCGGGGACCGTTTCTTTTTTTCCCTCCTTTGTCACCTTGCCTTTTGACTTGTATAGCAGCCCCGAGGTTCTACTCCAAGAGTAATCTTCTCCCCTTTTTTACAGGAATTATTCATCCCTTAGATTTTCTTTCCGGCCATGTGTGTTTTTTCTTTAAATCTTGTTCGCTTCCGACAAACGTAACACGTTATCGCGTTAATTTTAGTGGTTACTTGATCTAGTACAAACCTCGGCATAAAGGGCGTTTGAAAGGTCAGAATTTATTCATTTCCGGCTTAGGATCTGAACTAAGATGGTAAATGGATAATAAGGGTCATAACCGAAATGGCATAGAGATTAACCCTTTGTAATTTCTAATTTGATTCAAATCAAATACCATACATTATCTATGGAAGTGTTATAAGGGGTCATTAATATATTATTGTAGCTATTAGGGAGATAGAAACATCCTGAGTACTGGAATCAGACCACTAAGATGACCCGGGCAATATGTCAGGACTAATTAACACCGCCTAATCAGCCTCGGACTCAGGAGGATGGATAGTTTCGCTTATCCACCTCCCGGGGTTATTTATTAACCGGAATTGGTATTAAGAGGCGCGGATTAGGGTTTTTTCCTTCTCCTCAACATCCCTTGAGAAATCAAAAGTATGGCCGAATTTCGATTCAATTGTTAATTCACCGTTTAATCAATGGAGAGAATGTTTTCCAGGGTCGAGCACGGAATAGGCCGGCCGCCTTGAAAATCAATTATTAATTTCGACCGCGTACATGACCCCATTCAATATGCAACAATGAAAGCAAAGAGGGCACAGGGCCGCAACAAAGTACACACTGGTATATCACCATCTGTTCAGTATTGGCGGTTTCCTTATTTGCATTATTGCTGAGGCGTACAATGAGGACCGTTCCAGACACAAAGCCATATGTTTGCCTTTATGGAAATTTGTTCGAGGTATATTTCTTCCTTTTTTGTATTATACTTCAACTCAACATCACCGTCTTCTTTTAGATCAAAAACAACAATTACCAAGGAAAATATTTTTTTACCTTTCGAAAAACTATTTAAAAACTGAAACGTGATAAATCCTATATTTCGACCACCTAGGCAGTAAACTATAGATAAATCTTTGTGGATCGACGTGCATATAATCTATGTAGGAATTTTTTTTTATTAATTGGCCTTATGATCTTTGCATATTAGCCATGACGAATCTCTTATATATGTTGTTCAAATTGGGGGTTATCGGGAAAAAAGGGCCAGAGGCGACGGTGGGAATCGAACCCACGACAGCGGCGTGAGAGTCTATCATGCTAACCACTCGGCTACCGCGGTCCCCATGTAGGAATTTTCGTACAGTCATTAGACAGGTGAAAAAATAAGACTAATTATTGGGTTGTCCGGAAAATAATGCAGGATTTTGGTATTAAACAAAAAAAAAGAAACTAGTTACTTTAAAGCAATGTTCTTTAATCAAAATAATTTCCCATACTCTCAATACATTTCTCCCAACGTGTTGGTAACTTATTAATTCCGTCTGAGTAGAATTCAGAATTTTTAGAATTGATAAAGTCAATAAATGCATTTTCCAGTTCCGTTTGATTTTTGAATATTATGTGTTGTAAGTAGTGGTCCAGGTGTCTAAAAAAATGGTAGTCAGTAGGCGAGAGGTCCGGAGAGTAGGGTGGGTGAGGCAAAGTTTCATAGCCAAGCTCCAATAATTTTTGTGACGTTACACGTGACACATGTGGTCGAGCGTTGTCATGCAACAAAATGGGCCCTTTCCGATTGACCAAAGAGGGCTTCATTACTGCCAATTTCTGATGCATGGTATTAATTTGGTTACAGTATGATTCAGCATTGATGGTTTCGCCAGGATTTAAGAAGCTGTAGTGTATTAAACCAAATGAAGCCCACCATACCGTAACCATTACCTTTTTTTGATGAGTTGGGGGCTTTGGAAAATGTATTGGAGCTTCTCCTTTGTCGAGCCACTGTCCAGAACGTCTAGTGTTATCGTAGAGAATCCACTTTTCGTCACATGTAACAATTCTGGCCAGAAATGGGTCATTTTTGTTTCGACAAAGAAGTGATGCACAAACATCAAAGCGCTGATTTTTTTGGCGATCGTTTAATGAGTGTGGAACCCAATTTTCGAGTTTTTTCACTTTTCCAATCGCCTTGAGGTGGTCAGCGACGGTCGTTTTACTGACTTTGAGTTGCTCTGCAAGTTCTCGAACAGTTGTTTTGGGGTTTTCTTCCACCACTGATCGCAGAACATCATCATTAAGAGAGGAAGGCCTTCCACGACCTTCTTCATCTTCAAGGCTGAAATCTCCCTCCCGAAATTTTTTAAACCACCTTTGCACAGTGCACTCATTAACACAACCCTCGCCCCAGACTTGGTTAATGTTTCTAGCCGTTTGGGCTCCGCTTCGGCCGAGTTTAAACTCGTAAAAGAAAATCGTACGAAATTCTCGCTTTGACATTATAAGGATGACTGAATTATTTCCAAGTAGCGGAATGCTACAGAGGTAAACAAACAATATCATTTGGAAGAGGATTAATAAGTGTTGACATTCATACAAATGAGTAATCCTGTAAACGTAAACAGAATATTTTATATAGATTTTTTTAAATGAAAACTTAAAATCCTGCATTATTTTCCGGACAACCCAATACTTGGTTCAGCGAGCTTTCGGCACCTTATAGTGCCATCATCAGGGCCTATTTTTTTCCCCAATGGATACCAGGAACTGGAGGAGCACTGCAGCTTTACAGCTTATTGTACTTTAAGCCTCGCTCCATTTTTTGGGGGCTCGCAACACAAGTGTGAATTTGAGCCCCCGGTGTGCCGGTGTTCTTCCGCCGAAGAAACTCATTTGGGGGTTGGGACCAAATTCAGGGTCGCTGAGATCTGATCCCGCTCCTTACATTGATGAGTTCCGTATCAATTTCTTTTCAATTGCGGCCACCGGTCCCTTTAGGCGTCAGAAAAAGTCCAGAGGCGACCGTGGGGATCGAACCCACGACCGCGGGATTTACTAGCCGAGAGTCTGACGCCTTAACCACACGGCTACCGCGGCCCATCAGGGCCTATTTTAATACAAATTAAAATAAATACGCAGTAACATACACTTAAAAATTAATATAATAAAATGCTATATAAAGTTTATCGGCGGACAAACAGCTCAGGTCATCGCCGGTCTTTTGCATCTATTCCTTTTTTTTCTTCTTTCACGCGTATTTTGTTTTAAACTGCAATCAATTGAGCGTCTCGATGTGGTTTCTGACTCTCTGCTTTTAAATTTGTACCATGTCGATATCCGAAAAATACTAGCCTCTCGTTTGTACCTCAGGCTGTCAAATACATAATAGAAACTGGGGGCGTCGGTGACCGCAACGGCTTAGGCGTTGACACGGCGCTCATCGCTAAAGTAAAGGTCCCGGGTTCGAATCCAGCGGCCCTGCATTCGAAACCGACATACTTACAAATGGGCTTTTTTTTTCAAAAACATCAGCACTCCGCGGGTTCATATAACCTCGTAGTTGAAAAAATAAAATAAAAATGCTATACGTATTTTCCCAAGAATAAAGAAAAACGATTAACATGGAAAACTATTGTAAAAGCGTTATGGGTTTAGAGTTATGGAGCACATGGTCAGCATTTTTGATGGTGAAAATAGACATCTATATGAAATTATAAGTAATTATTATCATACAATGTTTATATTTGACAATGAAAACAATAATTTATAATAAAGTTAAACAATACCTCGGTAAAATCCATATGACTACAAGTCCAACAATTTTTTTTCTGACTAGCAATTTCTTACAGGTAACATTTGTGATCAGAGAGAATATATTTAAAATTAAAATTACAGCTATTTACAGGGACTATGTACAAAGGATTAAAATTAATGAGAGAGAGAGAGAGAGAGAGAGAGAGAGAGAGTGAGAGAGAGAGAAAGCGACGATCCCCGTCGCCTCCGGTTGGACTGCTATGATTAGTGAAGGTTACCAAACTTGATATTTCAACAAAAAACTTCAATTGTGCGTCTAACTGTCGTTTCCTTTTTACGTTTTTTGTAAATTCTATCAATCCCGCAAATGTTCAGATGGAACCTATTCTGTCTGCAAGTTGCAGGCGGTCTGTGTTACACGAATATATACATTTTCCAATAGAAGCCTCTTCTCAAAACCAACTCTCGACCCAAAATTTTTGGCGAGTCCAATTTCAATTGTTTTTTGTTTTTTTATATAGATGTCTATTTTCACTATCAAAATGTAGTATGTTCATAACCTTATACCCAAAACGCTTTTCCAGTATTTAATGGTTTTTCTTCATTCTTGGGAAATTATGAATAGCATTTTATTTATTTTATTTATTTATTTTAATTTGTAATAAAATAGGTCCTGATGATGGCACTATAAGGTGCCGAAAGCTCGGTGAACCCAGCAATTAGCCTTCTTTTTTTCACCTGTTTAATGACCTCTACGAAGATTGGAACCTTACATGAAGATAATTCCTTTGTACGACTATTTTTGATAACATTTTTAAGAAATAATAATCAATGACCTCACTCGACGGCTCAAAAACTGAAAAAGGCAGGGGTGCTGGACTCCTAGGGGTTGAATCGGACTAGGAACACATTCCGGGAAGCCATTTTCTCTGCCAGTCAGGCGGCACTAAACCTGGAAACACACTTACCCGATGCAACGCTATACGACGCTACCCGATGCTACTCGACGCAAATCGAAAGTCCAATTTTCCAAAATATTGTACCACCCCAGTGCACATCTGCCCGATGCCATGCAACGCTACCCTTCTCTACGTTCTACGATCCCCACTGTCAAGATTTTCGTCGGGTAGCATCGAGTACAGTCGAAGACAAAAGAACCGGACACTCATATTTTTGTTCAAACTACGTGTATTATTGTCGTTATATTAATTACAACATACTTATTTTAATATAAACCAAATTAAGCGAGATCAAAAATTCATTAGTTTTAATTGAAAAAAACGAATTTGGTTGATTTGGCAGAAAATTGATCAAAATACCGGAATAACATTTGTTGATAGAATGAATTTTACTAACAATTTATTACTTGGATTTGCTCATAAAATTTAACTAAAAAATTTATTACACTGTTTTCCTCATAAAATTTAGCTAACAATTTATTACATGGTTTTGTTCATAAAATTTAACTAAAATTTATTACACGATTTTGATCATAATATTTGACTAACAATTTAATTTATGGATTTGCTCATAAAATTTAACTAACAATTTAATACATTGTTTTGCTCATAAAATTTAATTAAAATTTATTACACAATTTTGCTCATAAAATTTAACTAACAATTTATTTTATGGATTATGCGTTATTTTATGGATGGTCGTAATTTTGTCGTTACATTAATTACAACATTCCTATTTTAATGAAAACAAAATTAAACGAAATGAACAATCCATACATTTTTATAAAAATTATTTAATTATGGTGGTTAGGAAGAAAATGTATCAAAACACCAGAATAACTTTATTTAAAACAATTATGTTTAACAAACAATTTATTACATGGCTGTGCTCATAAAATTTAACTAACAATTTATTGCATGCTTTTGCTAATAAAATTTAACTAACAATTTATTACATGGTTTTGTTCATAAAATTTAAATAACAATTTATTTTATGGATTTGCTCATAAAATTTAATTAACAATTTATTACATAGTTTTGTTCATAAAATATAACTAAATTTTATTACACGATTTGGCTCATAAAATTTAACTAACTATTTATTTTATGGATTTGCTCCTACAATTTTAACTAACAATTTATTAAATTGTTTTGCTCATAAAATTTAACTAACAATTTATTACATTGTTTTGCTCATAAAATTTAACTAACAATTTATTACATGGTTTTGTACATAAAATTTAATTAAAAATTTATTACATGGATTTGCACATAAAATTACACCATTTTCGTCGAGTAGCGTCTGAACAGGACATTCATACTTTTTGTAGTTTATTTCAAACTAAGTATATGTAATTTTGTCGTTATATTGATTACAAAATGCTTATTTTAATGTAAACAAAATTAAATGAAATCAACAATCCATACATTTTTATAAAAATTATTTAATTATAGTGGTTAGGAAGAAAATTGATCAAGACACCGGAATAACTTTATTTAAAACAATTGTGGTTAACAAACAATTTATTACATGGTTGTGCTCATAAAATTTAACTAACAATTTATTACATGGTTGTGCTCATAAAATTTAACTAACAATTTATTACATGGTTGTGCTCATAAAATTTAACTAACAATTTATTACATGCTTTTGCTCATAAAATTTCACTAACAATTTATTACATTGTTTTGCTCATAAAATTTAACTAACAATTTATTACATTGTTTGGCTAACAAAATTTAACTAACAATTGATTACATGATTTTGTTCATAAAATTTAACTAACAATTTATTTTATGGATTTGCTCATAAAATTTTACTCACAATTTATTACATTGTTTTGCTCATAAAATTTAACTAACAATTTATTACATTGTTTTGCTCATAAAATTTAACTAACAATTTATTACATTGTTTGCTCATAAAATTTTACTCACAATTTATTACATTGTTTTGCTCATAAAATTAATTTATTACATTGTTTTGCTCATAAAATTTAACTAACAATTTATTACATTGTTTTGCTCATAAAATTTAACTAACAATTTATTACATGGTTTTGCACATAAAATTACACCATTTTCGTCGAGTAGCGTCAGAACAGGACATTCATACTTTTTGTAGTTTATTTCAAACTAAGTATATGTAATTTTGTCGTTATATTAATTACAACATTCCTATTTTAATGTAAACCAAATTAAATTAAATGATATAAAAATTCTTAAAAAATAAAAATGATGGTTAGGAAGAAAATTTATCAAAACACCGGAATAACTTTATTTAAAACAATTAAGTTTAAGAAACAATTTCTCACATGGTTGTGCTCGTAAAATTTAACGAACAATTTATTACAAGGTTTTGCTCAAAATAATGCATTAAAACAAAAGAGGCGTTGCAAGTATGATACTGATTACTGTTATACGCGCTGGATAGATGTGCACACCCTACCAAAACATGGCAAGGCGTCGGGTAGCATCGGGTAGCGTCGCATAGCCTTGCATCGGTTACGCGTGTTCCCGGATTAAAGGTCTCACAAGTGGTAAAGGCAAAAACGCATTCAATTGTTTGAAAGAGAGTGACATTAATGACCTGACGTTCAAGCATGTACCCTGGGCATTCTGGAAATAGAGACACTGAGAACGCAGAATGTCATTCTGTACATACATCGTTCAAGGAGGGGCCAAATGAAACTTTCACATACTACAATATAATAGAACAAAAACCATTTCATATTATCACGATTATTCTGAATGAATGATCATCTGTGAAACACGTGCAATTCAACGTTCATTATAAAAATTTAAACAATACGACTGGTTTGTCTGAATCGATACATGGTCATAAAAAAATCATTACATAAGCCTTAAAACAACTGGGTTTTCAAATAAATAAATAAAATAGGAAAAAGCTTGTTTTACATTCTGGTCGCAATACATTAACAAGCATTATCGATAGTTTTGCGATAATACCAATTCAGGCCCTAATTCTTAGGAATTTACTACTATAGAATACATGGATAAAAAGTAAAAGTCATTACTAAAGAAAACCCTAAGGTAGCATATTTAAACTAAAATATAGCATGAATTTAATTTTCTTGTTAAAAAAATGTAAGATTCGTCGGAATACATCCGACCATAACCAAATCCCAATGCCATTAATCTATAGTTAAGTCTGGAAAAAACACAAATAATTGAAGGTTTTGCGGTTGGATCGATTGGGAAAGTGTGAGAGGGGCTTTTTGGCCGTAATGGTAAAATATGATGGTGTTTTTCGAGACGGAATAAAAGATTACACGCTTTGCCGGACTGCCGGCCATTGGCTCGGCCCATTCTTCGTTACTTTACACACCCGACCCCCGGGTCCGTAGGGACGAAGGGTAAACATGTTGAGGTAGGGTGGCCCCATTGTTGCGCCAGCTTCCTTGCAAATTGCTCAAATGTTGTTGAGAGTTTCCGGTTTTTTTCTTCACAAAAGGGCACGGTTTGAATTGAGAAAAAGTAAACACGAACAATCATATAATAATTGTTAAATTAAAAAAATACAAAAGGTTTAGGGATAGGAAAAACAAAGAGAACGTCAGCCTAAATTATATGATTGTATAAATAATCAGTATGGAAATTAATCGAATAATCATGTGAATTTACCTACATAACAATTCTATTTATTTGTATAAAATATTATAAATAAATAATCCTGAGGACAGTGTTGATCATCGATTTGTAAAATGTATATCGTTTTCTGTTGAATACAATTCTATCAGGAATAAATAACTGTTGATAATCCCAATGAGATTTTCTTTTTAAGCCTTTTTATAAAGACTCGTAAAAAAGCACATGGATATTTACTTCGGGCCAAACCCCGCAGAAGTCCAGCATGCATATTGCTCGATGAGTCGCAACTATTGGAAGGGTGCAATTTCGTGGCTCCGTATAGAGAGAGTGTAGGAATGCCATCCGTATGAGAATGTTTGTGCATGGCAGCGATATCTGAGTTCTTCGTTCCAATTCTTGGAGAAAACAGGGTTGTTTTATTGTGTGTGTGTGTGTGTGTGTGTGTGTTTATATATATCTATANGTGGCCCGACAAACGCAGTATTAGAACCTTCTTTGGCTAGGCCATCCGCCTTTTCATTACCATGGTGTCCTTTATGTGCTGGTATCCAAATAAGGGTTACCTTGTTCTGATACCTGGAAGAGATTCAATTGATAAGATCTACAGTTTCCTCTACCCGTCTTGAGGTTGACAATTTTTTTTGTAATAACCTAAGACTAGCCTACTGTCAAAAAAAATCTAATATCCTTTCCGTAAATTTTATTTTCCATAAGTGTTCTACAACACACATTAATGACCCAGATTCCGCCTGAAAAACGGAGGTGTTATTGCCAAGACGGAAGGAGATGCTGATTCTTAATACTAATATTTTATTGTATATAGAAATGGCAGTTTTCTCTCACTAGCATGTATTTGGAATCGAATTTATTAGTGTGAAAGTGTAGTTCGAATGGGAAGATGATGTGTACCCTGCATATCAACTGTAACGATTGCATATCTACCCTCAGTCAAGTTATGCATATAATAAGTGTAAAGCGTGCCGAGTAATATAGAATTCTCCGCCACTCTATCCGATTGAATGGTATGTAAAGTAGGAATGTCCTTAAGGGTGAGTCAGAGTGTGAATGCATTTAGAAAGTGATTGCGCTGGGGCGCTGAAATGTCCTGGACCGTGGTCGTTGATTCTCAAGGCAAATAGGTACTTTTCGGGGAAGTAGAAAATATGGAATTTATTACAATTAATTAACGTTTTTAGTTGAGATGAAAAAGTCAATGGCACGAGCGGGATTCGAACCCACGATCTTCGGCTAGATACGCCGCTGCTCTACCACTTGAGCTATCGTGACCTCGATCCACTCGGACACTAACTTCCCATCTCGACCCCACCTTTTGAATTTTCTCTCCTTTTTGCCATTTTTCAAAAGTCATGTAATCGGATTGGATTCTCGATAAATGGCCAAGGAAAGCTTTAGTGAAGTATACTTCATTTTCAATCATTAAATTCACTAATTTCGTGGTCCGCTTGACCAATTAAAATATTACAATTAAGTAAGGTTTTTAGTTGAGATAAAAAAGTCAATGGCACGAGTGGGATTCGAACCCACGATCTTCGGCTTGATACGCCGATGCTCTACCGCTTGAGCTATCGTGACCTCGATCCACTCGGACACTAACTTCCCACTTCAACCCCACCTTTTGAATTTTCCCTCCTTTTTGACATTTTTCAATGGCATTGCTCATTTCAATGCTCGTGGCATTGACTTTTTTATTTCAACTAAAAACCTTAATTAATTCTAATATATTAATTGGTCAAGCGGACCACGAAATTAGTGAATTTATGGAATTTATGTTGGAGTGCGAGAAGTATAGCCTCAAATTTGTACAATTCGTTATTTTTCTAAGATCTTGATTGAGATAAAAAATCAGTGTCACGTGCGAGATTCGAACCCACGACCTTCGGCTAAATACACCGCTGTTCTAACCACTCGACCTATCGTGACTTCGATCTACTCGAACACCAACTTCCACTCAACCTACCTTTCTAACCTACGTTTTTCTCCGTGGCCATTTCATTTGTCGCCGAAAATCGAATCCTGATTACACGACATTTGAAAAATTGAAAAAAGGAGGGAAAATTCGAAAGTTGCGGTTGAGATGGGAAGTTAGTGTCCGAGTACGATCGAAGTCGCGATAGTTCAACTGTTAGAGTAGCGGCGTATTTAGCCGAAGGTCCTGGGTTCGAAACCCGCTCGTGACACTGACTTTTTTTATCTCAACCAAGATCTTATAAAAAATAATTAATTGATTGAAAGTCAATTGACTACAAAAACGTAAATGGATTTGTACAATTCATTCACATCCAGGTGCAGATTTGAGCTTGTATAAATCAGAAATCACCTGTAGATACCTCAAATTCCTCGTGTATATTTAAACCAAAATTATTAATACTAAAAAAAAATAAATAATACTAAAACTAAACTAAACTACCAAACTGAAAATAATCAGTAATTAAAAAATTAGGCTAAAAGAAATCATATTTGGATTACAACTTATATGGTTATCAAATTCATATAATTTGAATCACTGGTAAATGAATTAACTATACAATTCTGGAAAAAATCTGTTTTATTTTCATTGCTCACTCACTCACTTATATATCAATTCACAATAAAAATAACAAAAAAATGTTTTAAGGATATAGAATACACTCTTGACAAAAATGTACCACATGAAAAAAAGCGAAAATTCATTTTTCAGAAAAATAATTATATGTCTTAATGCTTTTGGTTTATGATTCAGAATTGAGCTTAATAAATGACCCATATGGTATCTTGGGTCGTATTACTTGTATAGCCAAAAGCATTTTTTGATTTATTGCGCAAAATTTTACTTATGGATCTTGTCGAAATTAATGATATTTTACTTTTGGTTATGATGTGTTACAGGAGATGGTCGCAGGTTAGTTTCATGCCAAAGATTATTCCTAGGTTTTTAATCTCATTTTTGGAGTGAAAACTTCATAGTAGATTCATAGACCTTTTATTTATTTGTATGTTTTTGTTTTTGAGGGGTTTGCTTTGAGGCCTACCACCGTGTTAAGAGCTATTTGGGTGCGCTCAGTATCACTACATAAGATATAAACTGTTGTTTCATTTGAGGTAATATACAACAAGATTCCGCAGTAAAGATCGAAAGTACTTCCATCTGTTTACACCCTCTCGCCACTGCTAACATTTTCGAGGAACATGGAAACCTGTACTTTCCTGGATTTTTTTTTCCATATTTAGTTTTCATTCTTAATCAAATCCGACCTAGTATAGTAGGTTTTTTCATAATTCTCTCTGTTACCATTACTTCAAAAAGTATGCTATCAAATTTTTTAATATACCACGAAGTTAATAATGGTATTTCGAAATTGTAAATCTTCTATTTTTAGGGGAATGTAGGACGAATTCACAGGATTTTCTTTTTTGTGTTCTATGAAAATGTTTAGGAATTAGGTGGACAATTTTATTCAATCATTTATTCTCTCTTTTGTGGGTATTAACTTGCTATTTGACACCCTCATTTGGAAACAAGTCTCCCTCCTGACTAACATAACGACCAAGATGTTTTATACATTTATTTTTTGAAGTAGTGAGGAGCGGTCAAGAATAAAGTTTGTTAGAAGAACAGCTTTTTCATTTTTTTGCTTACGTTTCGATCTTTATTCCGGTCATCTTCAGGGCATCCGTGATTTAAAAAACATATTGGAAAAAAGATAGAATACAAATGTAAATAGTATACATTTTGAACCAAGTATTTCATACATAAATTGTGATGCTATTACTTGCGGCGTCATGTTTGTTTAGTGTAAAATTGGTGCGAAACGTGAACTTCTATTCCGCAGTTTTTATATGACTGTGACAGTATGGGAAACGCGGATAATCTGATAGTAGATGAAGATGACCCGAATGAAGGTCGAAACGTCGGCAAAAAATGGAAAAGTAGTTTTTGTAAAATACTTAATTTCTGATCGTTCCTCACTACTTCAACAGATTTTAAACAAAAACATAAATTACATTAAATTTGTCTCATAATTAACCAGACTTCAATACGTATTAGATAACTTAGCCTTCTAACTATGTAATCTAAAACGTCTGTTTTAAAAATAAAGAAAGTTTATAAAATATGTGTCAGGGGGACAGCACCTTTTCCTCATGTTATGTATGACTGGGTCATTGCTAACCGGAAAAGTCAGGTAAAAAGAACTTCTGTTACTTTCATAACTTATGTCAAATAATATGCAGTTTGAATCTCTGATTATTTTAATAAAATTTCTACTGTAGTATTATCTAAGTTTTGTTGTTGGCTGTGTCCTTTCCTAAATACCATTAAATTATGTTAAAATGATGTAATGTATATATTCACTAATTTCGTGGTCCTCTTGACCAATTAATACATTACAATTAATTAAGGTTTTTAGTTGAGATGAAAAAAAAGTTAAAGGCACGAGCGGGATTCGAACCCACGATCATCGGCTAGATACGCCGCTGCTCTACCACTTGAGCTATCGTGACCTCGATCCACTCGGACATCAACTTCCTATCTCAACCCCACCTTATGAGTTTTCNCTGAAATGGTTGAGAATCGGACCATGGACAATATGAACTTTTTTGTTCATTTTAGGGTGAAGAATCTACTGGAGAAGTTTGTAGCACGAGTAGCAATTCACCCTGTATATCGATAAATTTGGTTTTATTTTTAAGCCTTTGGGAAAAACCTAGGACGAATTTTAACGTGAAATTACGCTTGGTCTGGGGTCAATGAAATGACATCGTTTGATGGAAATTAACCATCTCTGGTCCGCTTAATTCCGCACTGTTGCTACGGTAACGTGGTTTCGGGCTAGGGGACGACGAATGACCAAATTTGACGGCAAGTTTGGAATTACACCACGGTTTGAAAATAGATAATCTTTGTAACAATATAAAACCATGATCTGGTAAATGTCTTCAAAACCTTGAGCGGCGGAAAAATTTTATCATAGCGTTAGTCTTAAATAAAAATAATTTAATTTAAATATTTGTTATAAAATACAGTTTTAAACTCAAAGCATTTTCTTTTTTTATCTTACACCGGCCCGCACACGAAAGAGGAATGGGAGTATTTAAAAAAAATGTACAATCCAGCCATTACTGCTTTTTTTAATCAAACCGCGAATGCAGAATGGAATCAACGGAATTCATACCTCTAAATAACCCGGTTCCGACGGAACTTTTACCTCACGGTTTTGATTAATTTTAAAACATTCACTAATCTATAGTTCTTCTAGGGGTGTTTCATTTTTAGTATCTTTTCGATCGAGTATGGCATTCGGGGCTCCTCTGGGATAGTCTTCCATTTTACCTATTTCTTGATGCTTGATTTCTTGATCAGTGGGCAGTATTTATCTGCCAGCTACCGCAATGATGCAGGGGTACTACAAGGAATTATCTTAGGATACGTACACCACATGGTATACCGCTGGCATTCCTACTATTCATGAGACGATACTTACCACCTATGCGTATGATACCGCCTTTCCTTACGTTCATAGAAATTCTTTTATGTTAAGCATAATTCGGCAAACCCATGTCACATCCCTTGACCAGTGGCCTGATGATGGGTTTTGATCTGCGAGTCGGTGAACTCATGTTGAACTGACGCAGTTTCACTAATTGAGTTATTCAGACACGTTTCTGCCATCTTCATTAAGGAACTCAGTTCAAGATGTCACTGCCATTTGAATAAATTGAATAACTCAAAAAAACCGTGAGTGGAGACTGACCCAGTAAGTGACCCTGTGCCGGTTAACATGATATAAAAATGTGTACATTTCATGTTGACCCTTCGGAGAATTACCACTTTCCCATCTACTACAATAGTATCCACCTCTAACTACCTAACGTATTCTCTTACCATGAGTTATACATTGATAAACAACTTACATGGAAAATAAAAGAACTAAACAGACGATTCAGATTTGTTAACAGATTGCTGGACAAAACTAGCTCTAAAAAGTAAATTACTCATTTATATGAATATTTTGATTTCCATTTGGACATACGGCATCTAAAGGTGGCCATTTACGAACACTCCAAGTGGAACCGCGCCAAGCCGTACAGCTCCATTTGGAGTGCCTGAAATTTGAGGGGGCATTCACGACCACTCCACAGCCAGTCGCTCCGAACGTCAACCAGTGAATTACCTTCTCAAAATGGATGACGATCTCAGCTACGCTTCTGTTTATTTATATATTAAAAGCAAAAAATCGAAAAGGAAATGGTATAAGAAGTGGCTCCTGAACAGAAGCCGTAATACCCACATCAATTTGCTGAAAGATCATTCTCTTGAACCCGCTGATTAAAGGAACTATTTAAGGATGGATGAAATGTCTTATTTATTCAGTATATTTAGTGTTCTATTGACCAAATTACTTCTTTCAATTATTTAATCTTTTTTGTAAGGTTTTGGTTGAAATGAAAAAGCTAGTGCCACGAGCGGGTCATCTGAATCCATGGCCTTCGGGTAAATACGCCGCTGCTCTACCACTTGAGCTATCGTGACTTCGATCCTCGCCGACATCAAAAAATGGCAAAAAGAGAGAAAATTCGAAAGGTTGTAGGTTGAGATGGGGAGTAGGTGCCCGAGTGGATCGAACTATCGAAGTCAGGATAGCTCAAGTGGTTAGCGCAGAGGCGTATTTAGCCGAATGTCGTGGATTCGAATCCCCTCGTGACACTATTTTTTCATTTCAACCAAAACCTTACAAAAAAAAATTAACGTCTTATTTATATTTACTCCAGCTTGTTACCTCCTTGATTAGAAAACAAAAGACAGTCATGAGAGAAATCATCACTACATGAAAGGTTGGCAACCACATTACGATTTGTCGCTATAGGGATGAACAACAAAGAACTTAAATTCTCTACTACGATTTCTGATCAACATTAGGGGTTATCAATACCGCATCTCTCGTTGTATTTGTATCCTTTGTTTTGAAAACTTTGACCAACTGGTCGAGGATAGAATTTCTTTTATTTCTATCGTGGTAATCATTGTCCACCACTTTCATAAACATGGTAAACGTTCATACAATTCAATGACCTCAACAATAAAATCTCGATTGGATGTCATTACCAACAAAGAATAAACGTTTTTGACTTTTTGAGAATGTACGACGGAGATGTTTGCACAGTGACAGAAAGACGGAGACTGCGCCAAAAAAACGAGGGTTTTCTCATTCACGACCAGGCCAGTGCTCCAAAATCCCCACCCTCCACGCCAGATTTTCCCATTCACGAACGCACCATGCCGTCGTCGCGCCGTAGATATTTGGAGTGGCGCGATGGAGTTTGGACCGGTCGAATATTCGGCACAGCCGGGCACGCCAGTTCAGTTTTGCCATTGACGTGGTTTTTGGAACGGCGTCGCTCCGTTTGGACTGCTAGGAGCGATCGCGAATGGCCACCTTAACTTATCAACAAAACATTCCAACCTGCATCGTATCCAATCCCAACAATCAAAAATCCTTGGAACCATCGTCATCCTTTCTGTGTATCCATTATCTTTCATAATGACCTTAACACCCATTACGTTCTTCAAGTAGCGATAAACCGCTAGAAGATTCACAAATAATTATGGGGACACAGAAACCCTCATATCAGAAATCTTTCATCCCGCACCCTTCCAAATAATGCTCCACGACGGCTGAAGCGACATCGGTCTCGCTCCTCCTACGTGACAGTGAATGACAGTGAAAGTGATTAACGCTAATATATAGGAGTGACTACTAATGAGTACTTACTCTATTTTCTGTCTATTTGTGTATTGATTTTATTTTGTTTTACGCTCTAAAATGTTATCAAACTTTCTTAAGCGCAACAATTGGCGCAGGTGAGATTAATTAAACAAGATAAAAATATATAATCTCGAATTCCTTATGGCTGTTTTCTTCGAATTAAAATTATATTAAATATATTAAACGTATTATTTATAGCTTTATTGTTTTGTGGCAGACAAGATCGTTTGTTGAAAGAAAACCAACCAAAAAACTTTATTTTAGAAAGTTTCCTTTGGGACGACCTACGGACACACAAGTCAAGATCATCGATATTGGTCGAAGACAAGCTTCATAACAAAGCTGTGGAAGTAAATCCGTCGAGGAGAACTTGCGAACACTGTGGATCGAGGTATGGTCTTGAAGAAGAAATCAAATTCAGTTGGTACTGCCAAGCTTTCGATCTATTTTGAGGTCATCATCAGAGCAGAACTATCTGGTATATGTCTATTAATTGACATAATTAAATTTTTAATAGACGATATCAGATGTTTTTTGAAGACCGACTCAGTTTCTTGATAGCAAACTTCAGAACTTCTTTGAGAATTCAATGGTACATAGGTACTGAATCTTCCAGTTGATCCCGTAGCACCTGCTGCTTGAACGAAACTTTCGGAGGATATTTATCATTTTTTAATGTTAGAAGTATAGACCACTTTTCACTTAAGAACAAGTTATATTCTTCAAGACGAAATCAAATTCAGTTGGTACTGCCAAGCGTTCGACCTATTTTAAGGTCATCATCAAGGAAAAATTATCTTGAATATGTCTAATAATTGTCCTAATTACGTTTTTAATAGGTGATATCAGATGTTCGTTGAAGACCGACTCAGTTTGTTGAGAACAAACTTCAGAACTGCTTTGCGAACTCAATGATACATAGGTACTGAATCTTCTAGTTGATCCCGTAGCACCTGTAGCTTGAACGAAACTTTCGGAGGATATTTATGATTTTTTTAATGTTAGAGTATAGACCACTTTTCACTTAAGAACAAGGTATGTTCTTGAAGATGAAATCAAATTCAGTTGGTACTGCCAAGCTTTCGACCTATTTTAAGGTCATCATCAGGGCAGAACTATCTTGAATATGTCTATTAATTGACATAATTAATTTTTTAATAGACGATTTCAGATGTGCTTTGAAGACCGACTCAGTGTCTTGAGAACTTCTTTGAGAACTCAATGATACATAAGTACTGAATCTTCCAGTTGATCCCGTAACACCTACAGCTTGACCGAAACCCGATCGGAGGATATTTATCAATTTTTTTAATGTTAGAAGTATAGACCACTTTTCACAAGGTAGCGTTTTGAAGAAGAAATCAAATTCAGTTGTTACTGCCAAGCTATCGACATCGGTCATCATCAGGGCAAAACTATCTTGAATATTTATTTAGAAATCGTGAGATGCGGTCTGGTGTGATGTAGGTTTCAGAAAAACATTTTCTTTATCGTGCCAACGTTTCGATCTTTATTAAGATCATCTTCAGGGCCTGGGATTAACAAACATTGTTTACATATTACAATTACATTTTGGATGTGGAAAAGTGAATTTATACAATGCAAAATATATTTTATATATTCAATCAAAGTATTTCTACTCACTCAAAGTGTTTGTCTTCTGTGTAATTGTGTCATTCTTGCGTGTCGTGTCGAGAGTGCCAGTGAGATTTTGCTATTTTGTGTTTATATACGGTGGATTTTGAAGGGGTGGGGAAGGAAGTCGGTATCGAAAAGACATTTTTGTATAAGGCGTCCCCTTCTTTGAGGTGAAAGAAACCGATGAAGGGAAAAAATGTGTTGGTAATGGTTCGGCCAGATTATCCTTTCAGGATTATATAGAAAGGGATAAATAGGAAAAGGAAAGCTAAATTGTTGGGAAATAAGACTATGTGAAAAATATTTGATGTGAGGAATGTAATGTGTATGTTATCTGTATTGAATTTGATTAATGATATTGGCGTAGGTGCGACTGAGTTTACATGTATCTGTTCTGTAATTGATGCTGTGTTTATCTCGGTTGATATAAACCATTTCTAAGAAATTACGTTTATGTTTGTTTTGTTCTGTATGTCATATTTTTGGATTTTTGAAGTTGAAAATGTGTTGGTGTTCAAAATGGTGGGTAGCGAGTAATGTAGGATTTTGCTTGGGTTTTCTGCAATCATAGATATGTTGCTTTACTCTCTTGTCCAGATAATGGGATGTAAGACTGATGTAAGTTGCCGGACAGTTTAAACAGTTGATCTTGTAGATTACGTCAGATTTATTTGTTATTGGTGTGGGATCTTTAATTTTGGAAAAAAATGTTTGAATTGTTTTATAATTTTTGAAAGCTATTTTCAATTTATCGGGCAAGAGAAATGTGTTTAATTTGTGTGATAGGCCTTGGATAAATGGTATGTAAATGTATACTGGTTTGTTTGTATTCGTTAGATTTAATGTAGTATTATTAGTAATAGTGGATGGTGTTAGTGTTGACTTGTAATTGTTGATTATTCTGTTAATTGTGTGTTTAGGGTAGAGATTGTTATGGAGGATCTGTTTATATATCTTTATGTTTTTGTGGTGGAAGGATTCATGGCTTAAGGTAATCATTCTGTGAAGTAACACTTTGGCCTTGTTTATTATTGTTTGAAGAGGATGGTGCGATCACCACACATATCTTGAATATGTATATTAATTGACCCAATTAAGTTTTTAATTAACGATTTCAGTTGTTCTTTGAAGACCCATTCAATGTGTAGAGAACGGACTTGAGAACTTCGTTGAGAACTCAATGATTCGTACGTACAGAATCTTTTAGTTGATCCCGTACCATCTACAGCTTGAACTATACACTTTTGGAGCCTTGTTTAATGGTAGAAATATGGACTACTTGTTCACTTACGAACAAGGTATGGTCTTGACGATGAAATCAAATTGAGTTGTTACTGCCATGATTTCGATCTATTTTAAGGTCATCATCAAGAAAAAACAATCTTAACTTTGTCTACAGATTGTACAAAAACAACAGACAATCTTAAATCTATCAATATGTAGACATATTTAAGATTGTTTTTTCCTGATGATGACCTTAAAATCAGGAAAAAACATGGCAGTAACAACTGAATTTAATTTCTTCTTCAATTCCTTTCTAAGTGAAAAGTGGTCTATACTTCTAACATTAAAAAAAAAAAGATAACTAGCCTCCGAAAGTGTTTTGGTCAAGCAGCAAGTGCTACGGGATCAACTAGAAGATTCAGTACCCACGTATCATTGAGTTCTCAAAGAAGTTCTGAAATTCGTTCTCAAGACACTGTGCGGCTTCAAAAAACATCTGAAATCGTCCAACAAAATCTTAATTGTGTCAATTAAAAGACATATTTAAGATAGTTTTGCCCTGATGATGGCCTTAAAATAGGTCGAAACCATGGCAGTAACAACTAAATTTGATTTCTTCTTCAACACCATAACTGGATCTAGAGTGTTCGTAGGTGAAAAAACGGTACATAGTTCTAACAATGAAAAATGATAAATAGGTTCCGAAAGTATTTCGTTCAAGCTGTAGATGGTATGGAATCAACTAGAAGATTCAGTACCTACGTATCATTGAGTTCTGAAAGAAGTTCTGAAATTCGTTCTCAAGACACTGTGCGGCTTCAAAAAACATCTGAAATCGTCTAACAAAATCTTAATTGTGTCAATTAAAAGAAATATTTAAGATAGTTTTGCCCTGATGATGACCTTAAAATAGGTCTAAAGCTTGGCAGTAACAACTGAATTTGATTTTGTCTTCATGATCATACCTTGATCCAGAGTGTTCGTGAGTGAAAAGATGGTCCATATTTTTAATCCTGAAAAAAAAGGAAACTTGTAGCACAATTGGCCATGGTGTCAGGTAACCAGGGACAACATCGTGTCCAAATACATGCGCGTGCTAAATCGCATACAATTCCGCCTTATAAACGTTAAAGTCCGGTGGGAAGTGGACGCATCCGCGCATACACAACGCATGCCTCAACCTCACAGGTTCCAACACACTACATTAAACCACAGTAGTTAATAAAAGCACAGAAGCAAAGAAAGCTTGATTCTAATGCAGGAAGTAGGTCCATGAAGTCAGAGAAAATGTAACATTTTATAGAGAATTTTGGTGGAACTTGTTGATACATTTTCTGTCTCAATGAAAGCTTCCAGTCATAGTTTTTTACTTGTATGTGCCCATTAAACATAACGATTAAGGGTAGTATTATTATGAATGAGTGACGTAATTGCCAGAAACCAGGTGGCACCCCGAACGTCATTGAATGACAAAGGGTATCTGCAGCTCGTTGAATTAGTTTCTGGTCCCTCCGCACTTGAGGCTGCCGTGTAATCGCTTAATACCATTACAACCCCCAAACGGACGGGCAATTACAGCCCGCTGGACAATTACTCAGCTGCCGAAGAACTGCCTGCGTGACCGAGAAGAAGAAGGAGTGCAGAGCAATAAGACCGCCGATCGGATCCAATTAATAATGTAACGGGAGAGTAGTGAGATATCGCATGTCTTTTTGACCGCATGCAACCAGCCTCGACCATCCTTAATCCGACCGTCGTGACCCATGCTGATAATTCTATCTCAAATCATGTTCTTTAAACAACCCTAATCCGAAATAACAAGACTAGGTTTAAATGCCAGAATCTATATAAAAGTGTATATTTTTCCTTTTAAAATATTGTTAAAATACAACGAGAAAACTCCATTTGTATTTTATATATTTCATATACAAGCTTTTAGACCGTGGAAATGTTTATAAATTAAAGGGAGGTGTGTTCTCCGGTGATGGACGATTGCTGAAAGGCTTCTGCTGTTTTCATAACAGACATATTTACATAATGGCAATTTTATGCGATGGCAACGTTGCACAAAAGAAATTGATATATCCCAACTCTTTCCTCACAACGTTTATAAATAGTTGAAGTTCGAGCAGCCGGCTGTAAAAGAATCAGGAAGGAAAGTCTTTTTGGAATTCTAAGTTTGTTTAGTTTTTACCTTCGTGCAATAAAAATCAAAACGATTATTTGGAGATCGGTTGTTTAAACCAAGTCGGATTTGTTTTAAGTTCCCGTTAGAACTTATAGATACAATTTTAAAGGTAAATAAAAAATGTAAAAATTTTCGAAGTATATTTTTCTCCGGACTCGTGTTTTTTTTGCACTTAAAAATTCATCTCTTCTAATTTTGTCCTATGACCATGAAATTTCGACTATTGAAAAGCCGAATTACTTTTTTTTACCCAGATCAAGAATGTTTCATTTTAATAATAGTATAAGGGAGAAAAACAAATAGAAAATTAATCTGTGGTATTTAATGACTATTAATTAATGATTATTGAAGATCGTGAGATGCGGTCTGGTGTGACGTAGGTTTAGAAAAATATTTCCTTTATAGGGCCAACGTTTCGATCTTTATTGAGATCATCTTCAGGGCCTGGGATTTATAAACATTGTTTAAATTATACAAATACATTTAAGATGTGAAAAAATGAATTTATAAAATGATTGAAATTTTAGGCTCAATCCAAATATTTGTAATCAATGAAAGTGTTTGTTGTCTGGGTAGATGTGTTTTATTGTGTGTCGTGTGGAGATTGCCAGTGAGCTATTGATATTTTATATTTATATTCGTTCAATTTTAATTAATTACTCAAATTCAATATCAATAACATACATATAACAATACTGACAAATCTACACAGAAAACAAATACTTTGAATGAGTCTTAAATTTCTAGCTTTTTATTCATTTTTTACATGCAACATATATTTGTATAACATAAAAAATGTTTATGATTCCCAGGCCCTGAAGATGTTTTATATAAAGGTCGAAACTTTGGGACGATAAAGAAACCTACGTCACACCAGACCACATCTCACGATCTCCAAAAAATCATTAATTAACGGTCACTAAACACCACACAAAATAATCAAAACATTGAGCCAGAAATATTATTTAAATCCTAAAGAGACAGGCTATTTTATTATTTTTATATTTTACCAGTTAATAGGCATAAACATTTAACATTAAAATCAAAACTATTAGATAAGGGTTTTCTGCATAAACAACCCAAAGCAAATACTAGACCTCATTACACAAAACATAAAATATCGGAGAAATAGAAACAACTACATTATCGGGCACCTGCATCGAACCCGATGCTTACCCACGGGTTTTTTTAAACACCGAAACGCGAGGATTGGCTGTTGCAAAGACTTGAAAAAAACCTTCCTAGACTTAACAATCACAAAAAAGACCCACAAGAATTATAATTTGAAATAATCAGATATAGCAACTTATATCTTACAAACCGACGCAAACTCCTCTTACAGACAAAAAATGGCAGCACTGAAATCAATGACAGACAGAATAAAATCAATACGACGAAACAAAAACGAAGTACGTGGAGAAAGTACCTTCGGTGAGGTCACAACAGAACGCCAATTTTTTTCAGATTTTGCCGAGGTTTCGACGATTACATCGTCATCATCAGGGCCTATTTCTTAAACCGAGGCAACTTGTACGACCAAGTTTTTTTAACTTATGTATTATGTTGTTTTTATTGTTTTCAATTAATTCTATATATTATTTTTAAATATGTAGATGCTGAGCTTCACCTAGTTTAAAGAATGTTATTATAAATGCAATTTTTTTTCAAGACATATTTTAACACTCATCGCGTTAAAGTAAGATAATACAATTGTTTTTAATTTTGTTTCTAAATTAAACAATATGTTGTAACTGCTATATTTTTCTATAATAAATAGGCCCTGATGATGCCTATATAATCGTAGAAAGCTCGGCAAAAACTGAAAGAATTGTCGTTCTGTTGTGACCTCTCCGAAGATAATTTTTCCACGTACTTCATTTTTGTCTAGTGGGATTGATTTTATTCTGTCTGTCGTGGATTTCCTTGTTCCACGAAATTCAACAGCAGGTCGATCCATCATCTTTAAAAACGAAGTATGAAAAAGAATTAAAAACAATAATATACAATAACGGCTGTACCACAAACACGATCAAGAAAATAATAAATAAAACATTCTCACAAAAAGTAAACAGCACCACAGAAATAGACACTAATTGGACTACATTGACACACATAGAAAAAGAAACTTACAAAACTAATATATTCAACAAATTAGGCATGAGAAGAGCACTGAAATCCACAAACGTATTTAAAAATTTACTAAGATAATTAACATAACCAGCCTAACATTGATAACGAGCGAATGCGGAGACAAATACATCGGATATGCAGGACGAAAATTAAAATATAGATACAAAGAATATATCAAATGTTTAGGGACAACGATGATAAATTGAATTAGGCGACACAACTAACAGAAAACAACCACGAACCATCTTCAATACGTACAAGTAAGTAAACTGCTACACAACGTTCAAAAAGGACGAAAACTGGATATATTCGAACGCTTAGAAATACATAAACATAACAAAATGAAACCTAATAAACTCATACATACTGCAACTAACAATAGCTCACAAACATAATTTACACCATGTAAAACATTAGATTAATTAAGAAGGAAAAGGACCGAATATCAAATAGACAGATTACAATCAATTACATGTTAAAAATTTATGGATGTTGTTATATAAAGAAAAACGTTTTCTACAGAACACTTGTGTTTCTAGAGCGACCGTTTGTAGAATAAAATTACCATTGATCAAAAAAACTATTAGCCAAAACTCACCATTGTTTAGAGCAATCATATTAATAAATAATTTATTGTCCAAAGTATATAATTTATTACTGAACCATTCTAAACAAAATTGTTATAAAAAAAGAATTAACATAATGATAAAAGAAATTGATTTTAAATTGTTCAAATACGAATTAATCTATCTACATGAGAATTCCCAGTACCAGCTATGTATATAAACTAGTTTTAATTGCCATTCTATTAAATTGTGTCAACCACAACATATAATGTAGATTAAAGCTTTATACCAAATTTGCACAGATGTTATATAAACTCACTAGTTTTCGTGGTCCGCTTGACCAATTAATATCTTTCAATTAATTAAAGTTTTTAGTTCAGATAAAAACGTCAATGCCACGGGCGGGATTCGAACCCACGATCTTCGTCTAGATACGCCGCTCCTCTACCACTTGAGCTATCGTTCGATCTCGATCCACTCGGACACTAACTTACCATCTCAACCCCATCTTTTGAATTTTCCTAAAAACCTTAATTAATTGAAATATATTAGTTGGTCAAGCGGACCACGAAAACTAGTGAATTTAATAAGTTAAAATGAAATATACCTTCACTAAAGCTCTCCTTTATTTCATTTGTCGCCGAGAATCAAATAGATTACACAAGATTTTAAAAATGGCAAAAAGGAGGGAAAATTCAAAAGGTGGGGTTGAGATGGGAAGTTGTTCTCCGAGTGTATCGAAGTCACGATAGCTCAAGTGGTAGAGTAGCGGCGTATCTAGCCAAAGGTCGTGTGTTCGAATCCCGCGAGTGACACTAGCTTTTTCATCTCAACCAAGACCATACATAAAAAATAATTAACTGAATTAACATTATAATGTAAACAGATTAGTACATAAATTATTGCATTGTTGATAAATGATGAATGTATAATTTAAAACAATTTTAGAAAAGAACAGTTTCTTAAGACAATTATATCATTAATTAGAAAACAAGAACGAGAAATATTTTGTTCGTGTAACGATGTTATTATTCTATGTTTATGTATATTTTTTTATCTTCTTAATAAAAATAATGGAACCAAATTAGAAGATGATAATTTAAGGTAATTTAATCCTATTCCAAAGTAATGTTTGTTATATTCCCTTTAAATATTAAAGCCCCCCGCTTGTGACACTGACTTTTTTATCTCAACTAAAACATTAATTAATTGAAAAGAATTGATTTGGTCAAACCTATAATAACTTGTAATTAAAATTTCATTCTACAAAAATCACCCAAATACTGAAAATAGCGAAAAGCCCAAACGAGTCTGTACCAACAGTAATCTGGGACAAAGGTAACTACAAAAGAAAATAAATTTATCACCACGCAAACCGCAATAGCGAATCTCACTAATATAATTATGCTTATTAATCCTAAAATTCCAACGGTCATTGTTTTTAACGCTTTTAACCACGGAAGTTATCTTTTTGTTCTGTTTTGTTGTTAAATACTTATTATATATTTCTTTTCTACTGTATACAATTAACAATAAAAATATTTTAAACAATTATTTTGTAAAATACTTCCATGATTTGCTATCAGAATGTGACAGTTTAAGATGGAATTGTTTGTTTATTGCTGGGTACGGGACGGGTGATCTCAGTGTTGCTAGTATAAGGCGTCAGAAAAACAGCGAGAATATGCGGGCCCCCATAAGTGATAAATTCTCGTCAACCTTCTCCGCCCGGACCACAAAACAATTTCCCTAACTAATAGGACGTCATATATTCTGAGCACATACACTTTTTTTTGTCGTTTTGGACGCGAAAAGGCGCGAAGCGGAGAAACCCTATCAAAGTTTTGATTCCATCACTGTAGGCTTAATAGGTTTTATTATCTTGTTTTGGCGGAAGGGTTGAATGGGCATTGTTTTATATATATGGGGCCTATTTCCGCAGGCGGTTTCAGCTTTTGTGACCGCTCTAGTCCATTAACACCCGGCGGTCACTCTTTGTCCCTTAAGAAATCCTTTTGCCTGAGATTCCCTTTGATGAGGTCTTGGCCGAGGCCTAATGAGGCAAAGGTAAACCAGAACACCCCTCCTCTTCATCACAAACGAAATTTCCCATCTGGGGGTCAAAGAGCCACCCCACAAAGGGGATCAGCACGGTGACGTCAGTGTTTTTCTATACGCCTCATGCTGGTAATAAGTCGTTCGTTATCGGCAGCTGCTGCATCAAAGCAGAGGCAAATGTGAATTTCAAACGCGACGTTGATGCCGAAGCCTGCTGCCAAAATTGGTCTTATTTCAAAGAAGACAAATCACAATTATCATTATTAATCTATTTTTTAACTGTCTATGATCCTTTCAAATTGTTAACAGTTGAAGAAGAGCAAAGACAATTTTTTTTATACCAAGCCTGCTATTAAACAAGATGATTATGATTTAATGTCAAAGCAGAATGATCTATTTACAGCACATCATCTAATCCGTAGGGGGGATAAATTTAAAACTCATCCTGTATGCTCGAATTTTCTAGACCAGTTCAAATTGAATATTGAACAGTTTAATATTTCAGTATCACTTAGCATATGGAAAAATATATGTCGTGAGAAGACTAATTTTTAATAAAAACGTTCAGAGAGAATAAATTGGAAAAGATATTTCAATAAAAAAAATTAGCATTAAATTCTATTGGAAATTTATCGTAACTTATATATTATACACTTATATTCAGAACTTTTGAAAATCTACATAGGGTTATAAAATTGGTTGGTTATTTAAAAATATCGCAAGAATGACTTTTTTTTAACGGGGGTTTGCAACAGCAGAGGTCATATAAACCCTCAGGGTGCCGGTGTTTTTGAAAAAAACAAAACATTTATAAGTACTGTATGTCGGGTTTGAATGCAAGGCCGCTGGATTCGAACCCGGGACCTTTACCTTACATTGATGAGCGCCGTGTCAACGCCTAAACCGTTCCCGCCACCGACGCTCTCTAAGAATGACTATTCGTAGTATAATTAGTTATCTAACTAATTAATAATTTATTGAATAAAGATTATTGAATTGAACCTCGTGCAACTGAAACTCGGGAAATGTCAGGGTAAAATATATCCTTTTTGTTGGCCTGAAAGCTGCATTGCAACCATCGATCACAACTTATTTTTGGTATCGTACATACCCTCACTGTACCCGGAACCGACGGCCTGGACTGAAAAGGGTCTGATTCAAAAGATGGAGGTGACCTGGGGAGTAATTCAAGGCTGCCAACTGAGCCAGCTTCTGTTCTCCCTGTACATAAACGACTTAGAAGAAGAGTTGCAGTGATATAGGCACTAATATTAAATCACTAAGGTATGCCGATGATCTAGTGCCTTTGAAACTCAGAAAAATAAAAAATAATGGTTTTCAAGACGAGGAGCAAGAAGCGGCTGCAGACCAACGGCGTTTCGGTCAGACTGATTTAATATTGTAATCAATGGGTATCAATATTTGGGTACAACCACACCTAAAGAGAAAAGGACAAGAGGCAAGTTTTACACTTAATATAGCATGCAGCAGTGCCTTTGGAGAGAGGGGCCTACCTGCTTTTGGGTTTTCGAGAAGTATTAGGTTGTAGAAGGCACAAAATGTTTTTATAAAAAGGCTTTTCTGTGTGCCCAGATATGCGAATCTTATGCAGACTAAAACGAAGTGTATTTTTAAGTATACAACAAACCTGCATATAAATTTTATAGTGATAATAGCTCTTTCCATTTAAGGTCTTGGTTAAGATAAAAAAGTTAATAAATTTAAGAATAATTATATAATATAATATAATTATATATATAATACAAATATATTGAAATTATATAATTATATAATAATTTAATCTTTAAAACTTTGTCCATTTGTGTATAATATACAGTTTTTTTTTTGGTTTGCAACTTCCAATCAAGGCGACCTTAAATAGTCGGTGAGAAATGAGAAAATGTTGGGTGTCAAAGACTAGGAAAATGTGTGGTTAGTGGAGAGGTAGTGTAGGTTCGAGATATCACGGTAGCTCTATCATAAAAATATACTATTACCGTCATTAATTTTATGGTTATCGCATTCGTTAAATTATACTTTTTCCCGCATTGGGCATCATTCACACATCATTTGTTCATTTTTTTAAATTACCAAAGTTTTATCTAATTTTGTAATTATATGTACAGATCACTGATTGCTTATTTATATTTTTCTTTTAGGCTTCATTGGTTGAGGTGTAATACAATCTGGTTGCCATTTTATTGGTCTTATGCGTATTGTGCGTTTTTGACCAGTGAAATATTTTTTATAATTAACAATTAAACCATACCAAACCTGATAATTCCCATCTGAACTTTTCCAGTGAATATTTTCTAACGAGTACCATCTTGTGATAATTAATCGCTAAACTGCATTTTAAAACCTTATAGTTCATTTATTCGGTTCAATAACTTTTCTAAGCAGAAATTCCAAATAATTGTCGAATGAAATCCTATTTATTTTCTATGGTCAGCCTAATGGATTTGGTTATAACCGTTGAATACAAAACCGTATTTGATTTTCCTTTCCTCGCTGTGAAATATAAATAAATATGAGAATATCCAGAAATAAGACGCTATTAACAATTAAAACCACGTTTCCATATCAACTACTGGCAGTTATTATGCACAAAATAATGTTGTAAATAAACATAAATTATATTCTTTTCAATTAATTAAGGGATAAAAAGTCAGTGTCACGAGCGGGATTCGAACCCACGACCTTCGTCTAAATACGCCGCTGCTCTACCACTTGAACTATTGTGACTTGGATCCACTCGGACACTAACTTCCCATCTCAACCCCAACTTTTGAACATTCCCTCCTTTTTGCCATTTTCCAAATGTCGTGTAATCTATTTCATTCTAGGCGACTAATGAAATGGCCACGGAGAGCTTTAGTGAAGTATATTTCATTTTGCTTATTACATCTATTAGATTTCGTGATCCGATTGATCTAATATATACTTTTCACTTAATTAAGGCTTTGGTTGAGATAAAAAAGTCAGTGTCACGAGCGGGATTCGAACCCATGATCTTCGGCTTGATACGCCGCTGCTTTACCACTTGAGCTATCGTGACCTCGATCCACTCGGAAACTAACTTCCCCAAGTTCAACCCTACCTTTTGAATTTTCCCTCCTTTTTGCCATTTTTCAAATGTCGTGTAATCTATTTCATTCTCGGCGACTAATGAAATGGCCACGGAGAGCTTTAGTGAAGTATATTTCATTTTGCTTATTACATCTATTAGATTTCGTGATCCGATTGATCTAATATATACTATTCACTTAATTAAGGCTTTGGTTGAGATAAAAAAGTCAGTGTCACGAGCGGGATTCGAACCCAAAACCTTCGGCTAAATACCGCTATTCTACCACTTGAACTATCGTGACTTCGATCCTCCCAGTCACCAACTCTCCATCTTAAACTACGACCTTTCAAATTTTCCCGCTTTTTGCCATTTTTGCCAAATGTCGTGTAATCAGATTGGATACTCAGCGAGTTTTGAAGTTGCCACGGGGAGCTGTTTAGTGAAGAGATACTTCTTGACACTGACTTTTTTATCTCAACCAAGAACTAACATGGAAAGAATAATTAATTGAAAGATGTAACTTGATCAATTGACCACTAAAACGTAAATGAAGTGATAGTAGCTTTAATGTCTCCAACCTACTTCCCCAAAGTTCTGGTTATCGAGTCAATTAAGGAGGAAACTTTCTGATTGGGTACATGGGCGGATTTGTCCAGTAAGGTGGACGTCTCCATCTGGTCAAATACTCTTATGGAGCCAAGCCTGATGGAAGGGTCCAAGGCTGTCTTGGAGGGACTTGAACAAGAAAAATATAAAGCTGTCACAGATGAAAATGTCGCAAAAATTATCGCCTATGATGTGTCTATCTGAATAATGATAGATAAAAACGTGTGGGAGCTTAAAGGAACTGAAGGCAACATAAATGCTTAGTCGTATGATGAAGATAGGGGGAGGAAGTCGATGTGCTCAATGTGCAACATAAGGGGATACTTTCATTTCGTATGCATTTGCCGCATTCTCGCGGAGTTCCGTTGGTGAACCACGGGAAAACCACTTCTTTCTTAATGATAATCGATCCGGATGTTGTGAGATTGCGGCGACCAGTTATGCCTGTCTAAATTCAGCATGTCTTGAGATGCAGGAAGTATCTCATTAATTAATTTAATTTTTGAAAGGGGAAAAAATAGGGACTTTTTGATTATTTTAGTTGCTGCTAGAACTCTCGCTGACGGTTTCAACAAACATGTAATATTAAGCTTATCTGATTAATATTATTTTATAAAATGTACAAATGATTTATTTACAGCAAATTTCTGCTTGGTACAAGTTGTGCCCAATATTAAATATTAAGTGAATTTAGCCGACCTACCAAACAATAAAATAATACATTATCGGTCTGCACTGTAATGAGAAATCGCTCTATTTATTTGAACAATTTCCGTTGTGTCTACACATCTGCTAAATCTCAAGCCAAGTGATTTATGTTTAAGAGTGAACAAAAGCAGATTGATAACGCCAACCGTGAGAGGGCCCAGCTGCGGACTCCCTTGCCGCACAATGTGACAAATATGTATATCGTAGCATTTGTATTGTCCATCCCTTAACGGCGTGAATCATAATTTTTTCATAGCGTTTATGTCTAGCGCGCATTGTCGATTTGATACGGATGGTGTTTTTTTTGAAAATCCGATAAAAAATTATACACATATGATTGAACTGTGTTTATTAACAAGTTGTGGACAAATTGCACTGTTGGTTTTGACTCTAAATAAATCCAAGATATATTCAGGTGTACTGATTTTAGAGGGAATGCATATGAAACAATTATAAAAGACCTGGGAGTGATTATTTAAGCGACAGACGTGAGTGTTGGGCTGTGATAAGGGTTTCCACGTTCCGCCCTCTCTTATTACTAGCCGACATGAAACCATTCTGTATATCTTTGCTGGAAAAAATAAAAGCAAAAGGACTTACAAGTCATTTCGTGCGTGTTGAAAACGTGACTTTTTAGTATCGGAAGAACACCCCCCACAGTGTATTTACTACGGTCAGTATTCAATAAAGATAATAAATAAATGCCAGTTTATTCCCTTAATTAAATTTATGCCTAATAACAGTATATATTATATTTAATCATGTTTAAGATTTTTTTTTACGAGGGTTCGCAACAGCAGAGGTCTGTTAACCTAGAAATATCCAAAAGGAAAAATAAAATTTTCAATTTTTTAACCTTAAAATGGCTTTTAATAAGCCTTATTTGTCTGAAATTATAAACCTTGGTAGTTTTCAACAATATGCTAGCTTTCTTATTTGCTCAGGTTTTGCTGTTAAAATTAAAAGCAAGGCCATTATTTTTTTTTTACGAGGGTTCGCAACAACCGAGGTCCTATAAACCCTCAGGGTGCCGGTGTTTTTGAAAAAAAGCGCATTTGTAAGTATGTCGGGTTCGAATACAGGGCCGCTGGATTCGAACCCGGGACCTTTACCTTACAGTGATGAGCGCCGTGTCAAATACTAAACCTTGCGGCCACCGACCCCCCCTATTTTTTTTTTTTTTTAATTAAATTTATTTATTACACACCCGACCGCATCTCACGATATCTGAATAACTATCGATTAACGGTCACTAATCTCTACACACTTATTTATTAAAACTGGTCTTGTTAGACCAACCATTAATTTTACAATAATATTATAGAATAAATAAATGTTTACATTCTTATAAACCCATTGGTACAATAAGATTTACATTTCACTATTCACTATTCACTTATAACTACACAAGTTCATATGGCTTTGTTCTTTTTAATCTTCTGACCGTGTTTCGGTAATGTAAGAGTTTAGTCGCTTCCACATTCTCGTGCTGGCTGAGGCGAGCCTGGTGTTTGGCGGCAAATCTTTGTATTTCCGCCGTGACTACAGGGATCTTAAGATCCGTATGTAAGTCCTTATTCCTTATGTACCAAGGATCATTGACCATGTTACGTAAGATTTTATTTTGGAGTGTTTGTATGATTTTGATATTGCTGTGTTTGGTACAACCCCATAGTTGAATACCTCTCCACATAGGCTTTATGACTTGTTTATATAATAATATTTTATTTTGTATAGCAAGATTGGAGCCACGTCCTATCAACTAGTATAGTTGTCTATACCTTAAACCTATTTATGTCCTTTTTTTCTTCACATGTTCTTTCCATCTCAGCTTGGCATCTAAGGTCATTCCCAGATATTTAGCTGTATTGCTGTATAGTATAGTAGTTCCATCGATTATGAGCGACGGAACATTGTCCACCTTTTTGTTAGTAAAGGTTGTATGAACTGATTTATGTTGATTTAGCTTGATTTTCCATTTTTTTGTCCATTCGTTTATCTTATTACATGCATTTTGGAGGATTTTGGTTGAGTGGGTGATAGTCGGTCCTAGTGATATCACCGCTGTGTCATCTGCAAACGTTGCAATTTTTACTCCATCTATTTTCGGAAAATCACTGGTGTATAACAAGTAAAGCAGTGGACCTAATATGCTACCTTGTGGCACTCCTGCATTTATTGTTTTTAATTTTGAATATTGATCTTCTTGTTTGACTCTAAACAGTCTGTCAGTTAGGTAGGAACTGATAATATCGACATACTGCTTTGGTAGCATACCTTTTAGTCTTGTCAAAAGCTTGTGAGACATCAAGGAAGATAGCAGAACAAATTTGTTTTTCTTCGAGAGATTTTTCTATTACTTCCGTTACTCGGTGAATTTGGACCGACCCCCCTAATAATAAGTTATTATATTTTGTAATGTTAATAAAGATCGACTTAGGGATTCATACAATCAATGAACATCTTAGACAAGAAAGCATTGCGAAAGAGAGGAAACAATGAAGTATGGTCCCACAGTCAGTATGGAAAAGTATTGGAATTAATCCCCCTACACCACATGGTAACGAGGACACAGAAAACTATCATTAGCATTATCAAAGAGAAACCTCCAAGACGAATCTAAAATGGAGAGATAGCAAGAAAATAATGAAAGACTATCCGATACTCAAGAGACGACATGAAAGGATGTTTGAATTTAATCAAATTTCCAAATAAATCTAGGTACCAAAAAATAATGGGTACAAGATGGGAAACACCTATTTTAAAAATGTACCACTTTTTTTAAGAATAAGAAAAAAATAACTTTATTCTGGGACTGGTGTCCCCTAAAAACAATATACATAAAAAAGGAAGTTCCTTCTATGAAGTTAAAAGTAAAAAAAGATATTTATTTAGAAATTGTGAGATGCGGTCTGGTGTGATGTAGGTTTCAGAAAAACATTTTCTTTATCGTGCCAACGTTTCGATCTTTATTGAGATCATCTTCAGAGCTCAAAGTGTTTGTCTTCTGTGTAATTGTGCCATTCTTGCATGTCGTGTCGAGAGAAGACAAACACTTTGAGCCCTGAAGATGATCTCATTTGGTGTGAAACTTACATCACACCAGACCGCATCTCACGATTTCTAAATAAATACGGATTAACGGTCACTAATCACCACACACGTAAAAAAAGATAGAAATCTTGGTACAATGTATACCACTAAGGCAGGCCAGAAGAGAAAATTACGAGAATATTAAACAAAAATAACAAATGTTAACGTGAGGTCTCTGCTTGGAGGGAGAGGAGGTGATTATACAGGTGGGATTTAAAGAAGAAAAAGGAGGCAGCGTGACGAATAGAAAGGGGACGGGAGTCCAGAGTTTAGGGGCTCGGGTCAGAAAGGATCTTTCGAAGGTATGGGTTGTATGTTGCGGAAGGATAAGTTCAATTGGGGATGACCGGCTGTTACGGGTATGATGTGTGGGGTTGAATTGGAGGATTGGGTGATATAAAGAGGACGAAATGTGATCACTGTACATTCTTCTTATCACAGGTCACAGCACTAACACAAATACCAGCGTCGCACCCGGAGGACAAATGCTATGAGAAGCCAGCCGATGCTGGCACTCAGTGTGAGGGTATTAAGGAATTCCCTTAAGGTTAGCCCATTCTTCACGAAGAGTCCTTTCAAGATCGTGGAGTGTATCAGGAAGTGATGGACGTTCGATTTATTCGTCTTTTTAGGCCATCCAATAAATGTTCGATGGGGTTCAAGTCTAGAGAACGTGCTGGTGCTAAGACCCTGATGTTATGCTGTTGAAGGTACGTTTTTACTATGGAAGCGACATATGGACGGGGATTATCGTGCATTGGAATAGGATTGTCGCTGATTTCATCCAGGATAGACAACTCATGATGTTCGTTCCCGAGAACTCACCGCCAAGAAGACAAGAGGATCTTTAGCGTCCGCACCTGGCCTATTCGGCCTTATCGGACGTTTTGATTCTCAAGATGAGAGCTGACGCACCTCCGCATACGACGGAATGGTGTTACCGTCGCAGCATTGGTGTAGAGGCGCCCCAGCCCCTAAGGGCCAAGACAATCTCGCTCTCCGCTTGTCCACTCCGAATGATCGGGCCCGCATTGTGCATCGGGTCGTATGCCGCAAGCAAAGGGCTAACAGGCCGAAATACTTCAGCCTGTTCTCTCGCGTACTCCTTAGAGAGAGAAGGCCACTCTATCTCCTTGAGTATAGGGGCTCCCCTAGCGTAGAAACTTTCGGTAACGCCCCGGCAGCGGTTTAGTTTAAAGTGGAATTTCTAACCACACCCTAGATGAGCACCGCCTACGGTAAAGTCACTTATCGAGCTTAGCCTACACCTGCCACGCGCATTCGAGGGACGGCATAGGCTCAGCCTAGGTGGTCCGATCCTTCGCCTCCCAAGGGTACCACGCCTGTCATACGCACAACAATGCAAAGCATACTCGAGTCCGAGACACCGATTCACTACCCGTTTCCGTTCGCTTACACACGCATTCGAGGGACTATTCAGCATAATCATCGCGTCCTCAACGCTTACGCGATGTCGTCCGGTCGCAACGTCTCCCTTGAGGCCGGGGGTAATTACGCAAGCTTCACGAAGGTCACAAATAGACGACAGCCTCTCTAAGTTCCCGCCAGGGGCGTCAACCGCGCCGCCAAGAAACCTTTCCCAAAGACAATTCATGATGTCCCAAAATTTCATCCACATGTATGGCCGTCAAAGACCCTTCACGAACAACAACCAACTCTGTGCGGCTCTTCATTGAAATTCTCGCCCACACCATCACTGAGCTACGTGGAAACGGTTGGTTCTCCGAAAAATTACAGGCTTCGTACCTTTCATTTCGCCTGATGGACGGTTAACTAGTTTCATAAAGTTCTTCTTCTTAAACAACCCGAAATCATGAGATGAAAACAGCACAAGATGAAAAACCCCATATGGACTTCAAAATACTTCAGCCACATCATCATAAGTCAGACCACAACTTAACGCTAGAAGGTTTAAAGCAAACGTCAACAAGATCTACTGAGTGACTAATCTAGGGTAGACCTATTCTTAGCTAATTCGTATAAATAAATTGTTATTGTCATTTAAAAATGTATATTTAATTCCAGTTAAGGCCATAGGGTTGGTGAGTTAATTAAGTCATACTTACTATTTCATCGTTAATGGAAGTTCAACTCTGTGAAGTTCATAAATAATGAATAATAAAGTCATCATGTTTATTAAAAACTTTAATATATAACAAAAAATATTCAAATATTATAATATTTTTAATTACTTTTTCTGATTTCTTAACGTGATCGAAAAAATAGATTGATAAAGTAGATAATGAATAAAAATGAAACGAGGCTGGCATTGAATAATAATAATATTATTATTTTCTCGATATAGTTGGCTGTAAATTGTGGTCGTGGGAAAGAAAGTGGTTTGACACCCTGCGGTCGTTCTGATTGGTATTAATTTGACCACATTGTAAACTGATGCTGCGGAGGGCAAGGAGCGACACGATCATTAGTATGTGTCGTTGGCCTTACCCGAGGGTTAAAACGCCCTTCTCGGCCAAAAATGATCCTAATCGAGTATGCCGTTTACAGACAGAAAACGGTTATATTTCATACAAAGAGGCATAATTTATTAATAAATTAGCTTAAAGCGTTTTGAAATTTAATTGGTTGCCAATGATGTATTGTGGTACTCTGGTTAAAAAGTTGTTTTGGTGTTAATTATAAAAGAATTTACGTGAGTTAAAAAGTAAGCGAGTAAACAAGCTAGAACAATGCCATAATTTCATCAGGCCCAATTAATTAGAGCCACATCACGGGTGAAAGCATTAATCAAGCGAGTGAGATTTCCGGGCAACATGTATCAGGCGAAGGATTAGCCACTGCGCTTAATCAGATGCCATATAATATGGTCGAATCCGGGCTTCAAGTAGGCTTCTGAATATGGGCCGGATTAGCTCATTTTATGGCCGATAAATCATAAAAGTTATTCTGAGGTTTATGGTTCGCGGTCTTAAAGAAACCTTTACTACTCAGGAGGGACGCTATGATAATAATTCGCCCAAATGGGGACTTGTCTGGGAATGAAAAACGAGGGGTGTAATTTATTTTGGACGAGGATTGGTTCAACACAAAAAGTTCCGTCTAAATGAGGATAAACGAACAACATCATTAGAACTACCGAATCTTGTGATATATGCACAATTGGTCATATATTCATATACATTAGCAACTTTAACACTACCTACACGCCATACATAATTAAACTGTTTCAGTATTTTTTAAAATAAAAATTAAACGTTTTTGCAGTTTATCCTATAATTTTATCAATTTATTTTTAAATTTTTAGGGACGGCAAATTACAATGGACATCTTCAGCTCACTCTTTCTTAGCTGTAAATTTATATCCTTATCTTTTTGGCAAATTTATCCTACAAATTACATTTTTTGTTTCTCCTGTTGAGTTTCAATAGTTTATGGTACAACGGTAACCACTCTTTTTCTCAAATTCAAATAGCAAACACAAATACAAATAAATATAGAAACATGATAATCTGTTTATCCTTCACTCTACCCCATAGTACACGATATTCCTCGGGGTGATTGGGGATAAGCTTTCTTTCACGCTAATAAATTTCACTCACACATTCATTCACACTGCCTAAGAGTACTTGATATTCCTCGGGGTAATTGCGGATAAACATTTTCATTCAGGCTAATAAATTTCATTCACGCATTCATTCATTCTACCCCTGAGTACTCGTTCTTCAGGGTTTTTGGAGATAAGCTACCTTTCACGCTAATAAATTACACTCAAACATTCATGCACAGTGCCCAAGTTTACTCGATATTCCTCGGACGGGCTAAATTTCTTCATTCACACTAATAAAAGACATTCAAACATTCATTCACTCTACCTCAGAGTACTCGATATTCCTCGGGGTAATTGGGCATAAACCTCTTCATTCCCACTAATACATAACATTCAATCATTCATTCACTCTACCCCAGAGTACTCGATATTCCTCGGGGTCACTGGAGAAAAGCTACCTTTCACGCTAATAAATTTCACTCACACTGCCTAAGAGTACTTGATATTCCTCGGAGTAATTGGGTATAAACCTCCTCTTTCACGCTAATAAATTACATTCCCACATTCATTCACACTGCCCCAGAGAACACGACATTCCTCGGGGTAATTGCGGATAAACCTTTTCATTCACGCTAATAAATTTCATTCACGCATTCATTAACTCTACCACTGAGTACTCGATTTTCCTCGGGGTGACTGGAGATAAGCTACCTTTCACGCTAATAAATTTCACTCACACTGCCTAAGAGTACTTGATATTCCTCGGAGTAATTGGGTATAAACCTCCTCTTTCACGCTAATAAATTACATTCCCACATTCATTCACACTGCCCCAGAGAACACGACATTCCTCGGGGTAATTGCGGATAAACCTTTTCATTCACGCTAATAAATTTCATTCACGCAGTCATTCACTCTACCACTGAGTACTCGATTTTCCTCGGGGTGATTGGAGATAAGCTACTTTCACGCTAATAAATTACACTCAAACATCCTAGTTGACGTTGATCGACCTACGTAGTTTAAACTGATGTTGAATTGGATCTAACGACCTCAAGAAGATCCAATACAACATCAGTTTCAACTCAAACAATTCACAGTGCCCAAGGGTACTCGATATTCCTCGGAGGAGCTAAACCTCTTCATTCCCACTAATACATAATATTCAATCATTCATTCACTCTACCCCAGAGTACTCGATATTCCTAGGGGTAATTGGGCATAAACCTCTTCGATCACGCTAATAAATTACATTCACGCTACCCCTGATTACTCGATATTCTTCAGGGTAATTGGAGAATGTTACCTTTCACGCTAATAAATTATACTCACACATTCATTCCCAATACCCAAGAGTACTCGATATTCCTTGGGGTAATTAAAAATAAATCCTTCCATTCACCCTAAAAAATTACATATTAACATCATAAATCATTCACACTACCCCAGAGTACTCGATATTCCTTGATAAGCCTCTCCACTCGCGCAAATAAATACATTCGTTCAAATAAATAACATATATCACATACATTAAGGTACAAAGATCTTATACACAATTAAACATAATTGTGGCCCTGAGATATTGGCACTGAGGAACAGTGCATGCTGCCGAGCCTCAAGGCCGCGCATAGATCATTCGTGATACCTCAGATGATAATGCAGGTATAAATGTGCCCTACCAGTCTTCTTGATATTCAAAGGGAATATAACAAACATTATTTTGGAATAGGATTAAATTAACTTAAATTATCATCTTCTGATTTGGTTCCATTTTTTTTTATTAAGAAGGTAAAAAAAATAAATATAAACATAAAATAATAACATCGTTACACATACAAAATATTTCTCGTTCTTTTTTTCTAATTAATGATATAATTGTCTTAAGAAACTGTTGTTTTGTAAAATTGTTTTAAATTATATATTCATCATTTATCAACAATGCAATAACTTATGTACTAATCTGTTTACATTATAATGTTAATTCAGTTAATTATTTTTTTATGTAAGGTCTTGGTTGAGATGAAAAAGCTTGTGTCACGAGCGGGATTCGAACCAACGACCTTCGGCTAAATACGCCACTGCTCTACCACTTGAGCTATCGTGACCTCGATTCACTCGGATACTAACTTCCCATGTCAACCCACCTTTTGAATTTTCCCTCCTTTATGTAAGGTATTGGTTGAGATAAAAAAGTCAGTGTCACGAGCGGGATTCGAACCCACGACCTTCGGCTAAATACGCCACTGCTCTAACCACTTGATCTGTATCTTCGATTCACTTGGATACTAACTCCCCATTCCAACCTTCAACCTTTCCAATTTTCCCTCATTTTTGACATTTTTTATTCGGGTTCGAATCCCGCTCGTGACACTAGCTTTTTCGTCTCAACCAGGACCTTATATAAAAAGCTTAAAATACTGAAAGAAATCATTTTGACGATTAGACCACTAAACATAAATGGATATGCATATATATTAAAATATAATGTTAATAGTGTAAAAACAAAAGACTTGAAATAAAACAAATTTATACGTGACACAAAGTACAGAAAGGTTCTCGGTCTTCTTTCATTGATTCTTCCGACATGATCGAATCGGGTCGGTTTCAGAAATTCCATTTGGAACGGGTGCAACGTCAAAAAAGTTTACCCACTGACAGAATGACTAATGATTTACTCTGTCGGTCTTAGTCGTGGCAAAACATTTCCACAGGTTGTCAGTGTATCAAAGTTGCTGGGAGAATCGTTGTCTTTTTTGAAGAAAATGCGCATTTTTAGAAACAACTTGTTGAAATTAAACACTTACATTTGTGAAATTTCATATGGGCGAAGGTGATGAGTCACATAGTAAGAATGGTTTAACAGTCATAACACTTCTAAATTTTTATTTAATTAAACTCAAGCAGCATGGGTCTACTGTCTCTTTTCACGTCCAAGAAAATTATTGGGAATGGTTTGGAGGGAAAGTTTGTATTACGTAAGTGTTACAGAGGAATTAAAATTATTTTAACAGTTTTTTTACACATCTTGCAATATTCAGCATTTATTTAGCATAAATTTTGGTGTTATGGATGGTTTGGTTTGAAGCATGTAGTGATTGATAATGGATCTACCGTTTCTGTGAGTGCATGATCTGGATTTTGCGGAGGTTGCAGGGTTTTGATTGAACCACATAGATCTACGCTGCATGTGTAGTTGTCATGGCTGTTTTATTAACGGGGGAGAGTTTATATTTGTGGTGTATAAGCATTTTAAGTAATCGTTATAATCGGTTATGTTCTGGCCGTTTAATTGATGAATGGGGATTGGAGGTCATTCGGTTCTCGTAGATACGACGCAGAGCTATCGGTAGAAAAGTAGTCTTGGACGATTGGAGATAGAGTGATTCGATGGAGGGGTGAAGGTTATGTTTTGGCATTTGGTGTGGCATGGATGGTGTGGTTGAAAAACGAACATGGTTCTGGTAATAAATCTAAGGATTCGTGATTGGTCGGGTCTGGAATCTAGATTGGAAGTTATGTTTTGGAATTTGGCCGTTATGGATGGCTTGGTTTGAAGCATATAGTGATTGATAATGGATCTACAGTTTTGCGAGTGCAAGATCTGGATTCGGCGAAGATTGCATGGTTTTGGTTGAACCACATAGATCTATGCTGTATGTGTAGTTGTCATGGATGTTCTATTAACGGGGGAGAGTTTAGATCTAATGTTCATAACATTTCTAAATTTTTATTTAATTACACTCAAGCACTCCCTCACAATAGCATGAGTCTTCTGTCTGTTTTGACGCCAAAGAAAATTATTGGGAATAGTTTGGAGGGAAAGTTTGTTTTACGTAAGGGTTGCAGTGGAATTAAAATTATTTTAAGATTTTTTTACAGATCTTGCAATATTTAGCATTTATTTAGCATAAATTTTGGTCGTTATGGATGATTTGGTTTGAAGCATATAGTGGTTGATAATGAATCTACAGTTCTGTGAGTGCAAGATCTGGATTCGGCGGAGATTGCGTGGTTTTGGTTGAACCACATAGATCTATGCTGTATGTGTAGTTGTCATGGCTATTTTATTAACGGGGAGAGTTTAGATCTGTTGACTATAAGTATGTGAAGAAATCGTTATAATCGGTTATGTTCTGGCAGTTTAATTCATGAATGGGGATTGGAGGTGACTTGTTTATCCAAGATACTTGGGTGATGGAAGATAGAGTGATGGTGAAGGTTATATTTTGGAATTTGGTCGTTATGGATGGTTTGGTTTGAAGGATATAGTGATTGATAATGGATTTACAGTTTTCTGAGTGCAAGATCTGGATTCGGCGGAGATTGCATGGTTTTGGTAGAACCACATAGATCTACGCTGTATGTGTAGTTGTCACGGCTATATTATTAACGGGAGAAAGTTTAGATCTGTTGTCTATAAGTATTTTAAGTAATCGTTATAATCGGTTGTATTCTGGCCGTTTGATGGGGATTGGAGGTCACTCGGTTTTCGTAGATACGACGCAAGGTTATCGGTAGAAAAGTAGTCTTGGACGATTGGAGAGAGTGATTCGATGGAGGGTGAAGGTTATGTTTTGGCATTTGGTCGTTATGGATAGTGTGGTTGTAAAACGAACAGGACGCTGATAATAAATCTAAGGATTGGTGATTGGTCGGGTCTGGATTCTGCGGTGATTAAAAAGTTTGGTTGCACCACATAACCTGAAAAGCTCGCTTTTTCTACATCCAAAACTGCCCTGTCCAAAAGTCGCCCAGGCGCAAAATCCCCTCTTGTATTTTTTTTTTTGCATTAGACTTATTAGCCACAGTCAATCATACCATTTTGTAGGTTGTTTTATTTTATTATTTTCTTATGACGTTTCCTGATTCTTTACCTAAGCAACATGTATCGCAGTGCGATTTTATATAAATCTCATACACGTTATGGTGTCCAATCTCTCTTAAAAATGTAACTATTGCCCCGTAAAGATTATTTGAGCCCAAAATGGTTTTGTGGTTAAATGGAAGATCCATGAAATGGATGATGGAGTAAAATAATTTTTCTCTTCTTTTCTTATATTTGGGACAAATCATAATAAGGTGTTCGCATGTGTCAGTATTTGAACAATGGTCACAGATACCAGAATTGGTTATAATTATTTCGTATAAATATTCATCGCAAATACCATGGTTCGAGCGTAGTCTATATATTGTTCGACACATATCCATATTTACTGGTTGGTTCTTAAACCAGGAAGTACCGACTGTCGGCTGTATGGATTTGTAAAAACTTCCTTTACTCGAACTCCGATAACTATCTTGCCACGTGTTATAATAAATGCCTCCTTTAACATGTTATGGATTTCACTATAGAGGATGATAAATGTTGACGTTTGCTCCTCTGATGTTTTTTTTTTTGCCAATTATCACCATTTTCATTGAACGTCAACCATGCCTTTACCCAAGAAATTACAGCTTTTTGATTTTTTTCTTTTTTAGGTAACTAATTTTCTGCAATATCTCAAAAATGAGATGGTTCTCGGGAGTATTCTTTAGTGACTGGGAGTTTTGTGACCCTGAAAAGGGCCGGTGTTGTGTAGAGATGCCGTGACGATGGTATGAGTATGGTAGTAAGGTCCGGGGGCCGTGAGTCGGTTGACTCCACAGAGGCCGAAGGTACTGGAGTGCAGCAATTTGTCAAAGGGGAGCAGTTAGTTAATGGCCAAGTCGGCTGTTTACAAGGCGAGATCAGGCTAATGCTGCGAGTACTCCTGCTGGCGTCGACGGTGTTCCATTAGTGATAGCTCGTCGGGCTGACGAGTCTGGTGTCGTTGTTGACGATGTCGGTTACATTAGTGATTGGTGAGATTTCGTTTGGTTGACAAGTCTCATTCCAGCGGGTAGTGCCCCTGCGTGGAAGAGCTCTACTCTGATTGGCTGAAGAGTGGAGAGCGAGAACATTCCATAACTGGTAGTGGGATTTAGCGGTAACTTATGGTAACTACAAGTGGCCACTACTTATTCAATTTTCGATTTTTAGTTTTTCCAGTGAGCTTAAACTATCAATGATTATTAAACATTTACTAATAATGGTAGAACCTATGCAGCTCAGGGCTGTGGAAATGGCGTATAGTTCAGCTGATTTCATGCTACTATGTTGGGGTAGTTTAATGAAACATTCCTTTTTACAGATTGGGTCGTAAAATGCACAGCTAACTATTTGTCGAAGTTTTGCATGACGGGAAATATGTACGTTTCCTCCTCGGTCAATGCGTCGTAATTAGATTGGTACAAGGGCGGGATATCAGAGCATTTTATACTTTTATTATATTTGTTCAAATTCAAAAAGCTATCCACGAGCAAGGTTTCTGCTTTCTTGGACAAATATTTGTATGTTAGTGTTTGTGAACAAAGCAGGCTCATTTTTATTTTTATTTTATTTATTTACAGTCCAAATAGATCAGGTACCGAAGCATAGGACAGTCAAGCAATTTAAAATGTATGTTCGATTCTGTTTTTTTAGACTAAAGACTCTAAATTTTTAAAATAAATCTATAACAAAGAAACAGCTTCCTAAGATTTAACGGCAACTCTAGAGCTTCTGCTTGTACTACGTCTATTAGGGTGGTTGTTAAATATCCCAAACATAAACGGATACTAAATTCACTACTTTCGTAGTCCGCTTGACGAATTAATATATTACAATTAATTAAGGTTTTTAGTTGAGATAAAAAAGTCAATGGCACGAGCGGGATTCGAACCCACGATCTTCGGCTTGATACGCCGCTGNCAATACCTTACTTAAAGATTAATTAATTGAGAGGAATTTATTTGGCCAATCAGACCACGAACCCTAATGGATCAAATGTCGTTGTTTATTATCAAGCATGAACATTCTATTCTAATTAATTAAGGTTTTTAGTTGAGATAAAAAAGTCAATGGCACGAGCGGGATTCGAACCCACGATCTTCGGCTTGATACGCCGCTGCTCTATCACTGGAGCTATCGTGACCTCGATCCACTCAGACACCAACTTGAAAAATGGCAAAAGGAGGGAAAATTCAAAAGGTGCGGTTGAGATGGGAAGTTGGTGTTCGAGTGGATCGAGGTCACGATGGCTCAAGTGGTAGAGCAGCGGCGTATCAAGCCGAAGATCGTGGGTTCGAATCCCGCTCGTGTCATTGACTTTTTTATCTCAACTAAACACCTTAATTAATTATAATAAACGGATACTTTTATTTACAATCGTGTCTAGTTTTTAAGTTTTGTATTTGACTCATTGCCATATAGAAAACACCCATAATCAAATAAATTATCCCCTTGTATGCAGAATTGTAAAAATCCGAAAAGAATTGAGTTTGGTCGGGGTTAGAGATTTGTTGAACTATGGAAGCCGTTCTATTTTGACATTTGCTAAGTGTTGAATCAGTCGATAAAGAAAAGGTGGCGGTTGAAAATCCGCCATTCTATATAAACAAAAATGAATTATTTCATTATTTTTGTAATGAAATATTAGGTACTTATTAAACCTTTGACAACAGAGATAATACAAAATGAAATAATACGCAAGAAAACAGCTTAAACAAGGAAAATTTATTATCACCTTCGCGATTTGTACAAGGAAATGGTAGTAGCATAACTCTGTCTGCCATGATTATTATGATGTCTAGGATTAAGCACGCAAAGGAGCTTTGTCCGATCGATCATCTCTATTTTCATCTTATCGGAGTGATTAAAAATGCAATGTTTTTATTGGCCATTTTATTAGGGGACGAGGATAAAACAAAAAAAGAAATGCAATTATATTAAGACCAAGATGGATTCAGTCGTGCCCCTCTTTTAAAATTCACCCTTCCACCGTAGAACTTAACATCTTGTAAGATAAGCGAAAACTTTGCAACTTATGTTTATTCCTGTATACCTAAGGAAACAGTAAACGTCGGATGAATTGAATTTATCACTTATGAGGTTGCGAGGTTGGGGGTCACGGTCCCAATGGGGTTGTCCGCCGTTAAGGCGGCCGTGATAGATGTGAAGACAGATGTAAAAGTTCCATCCACCCCGCTCTACCACTTCCGGCTCCCCTGGAGATTTCAGACACCTCATGGCTCCAGCCCAATGTCCAGTTTGCGGAATGGCTAAGAGGGATCGCCCGGGGAAATGGAATGACATCAAAAAAATCTGTCTTCCCGACCTCTTTTCCTCCACCCGTTTCGAATACGGTAACATCACGGGATTGCTTTTGTCACCGGCTTAGCTCCAGCAAAACTTTTTTTTTAAGGGAGTCAAACAAATTTCTGCTAGGAAAAACGTTCAAAATAGAGTAATAAATGAAAAGTAAAAACCCAAACGTAAATTATAATTCAATTAGTTAATCGTTATGTAAAGTATTGGTTAAGATAAAAAAGTCAGCGTCACGAACGGGATTCGAACCCACGACCTTCGGCTAAATACGCTCTACCACTTGAGCTATCGTGACTTCGGTGCACTCGGACACTAACTTCCCATCTCAACCCAACGGGAAGTAAATTATAATTATGAAAATACAGAAAATATTGTTCATTAACTATCTGACAATCATCTACTACTACATATTTCATTAATTTTCTAACGTCTAATACAAATTAAAATTTGCTTGATTCTTCAGTATTTGCCTATAAACTATCCCATTTTTTTACCCCTAAGTTACGAATATTCCAGAATAATTATGAGTTCTGGGAGCAGCAAGCTGTTATCAAGAGTTTGATTGAAAGGGGAAATGTGTTTATTAACACCGAATTGGTTAATAATATTGATTTAACAATTATGAAACTCATCGAGTGTTTTGCATGTTGGTGAAGGCTTGACAGCAGTTAGATCGAAGCGATAACGCCGAACCTGTCTGACATAAGATCAACAGCAAGAACAGACGGACCAAAGATGTTAATTTGCGATCCAACAGCCTTAACAAACATAGTTGACACCATGGTGATAAAGCGGTAATAAGCGTCTGCACCATGGAAATGCATTTGAAATATATAAATACATCAATTTTTTTTAACTTTCATCATCGTGAGCACAAGTTGTTCCTTATTTTGTAACAGGTACAGATTTGTCAACCAATGCTAACCTAAAGCCTTCAGAGCTCCAATTCATAATACAAAACCTGCCACTAAAAAATCACAAAAATCCTTCAAAATTTTCTTATCATCATTTGCGAATCAGTTCTTAGAACTACCTAATTTCCAATTAAATTTGCAAAGACATCATACGTGACAAAATGCTAAAAATTACTTACGTCCTATCTTTGAATTTACCATTGTACCACCCCGCCGATTGCTGATGACTGATCCAGCCGGGTCGACCAAATTTAGTAGGCATTGGATTATTCTGACTGGTACCTATTTGGGGGGGGGGATCAAACGATATTGCAAAATTGGAGAAAAAATGAATAATTATCTCCCAAAGGTGAAAGGAGGATGAGAGAAATAGATAGAGAGAAACAGAGAAAGAGAAAAAGAGAAAGATAGGTAGTTATATAGATTGATAGATAGACAGATGGATAAACAGAGAGATAGATAGATACATAGATAGATAGATAGATAGATATATAGATAGATAGATAGATAGATAGATAGATAGATAGATAGATAGAGAGAGAGAGAGAGAGAGAGAGAGTGGGGGAGAGGGAGGGAGAGAGAGCGAGAGAGTGGGAGAAATAAAAAGTGAGAGAGACAGAGAGTGTGGGAGTGAGGTAAGAGAAAGAGAGAGTGTGAGTGAGAGAAAAAGAAAGAGACAATGAGAGAAAGAGAAAGTGAGATAGAGATAGACAGAGGGAGTGAGTGAGGCGGAGAGAGTGGGAGAGAGAGAAAGAGAGAGTATGAGTAAGAGAAAGTGAGATAGAGATAGAAATATACAGAGTGAGTGAGTAAGGCAACGAGAGAGATAGAGATAGATATATATAGAGAGAGAGAGAGAGGGAGAGAGAGTGAGAGAGTAGTGAGTAGTGAGTAAGGGAGGGAGAGAGAGAGAGAGAGAGAGAGAGAGAGAAAGAGAGAGCGAGAGTAAGAGAAAGTATTTGTCTTCTGTGTAATTGTGCCATTCTTGCGTGTCGAGTTGAGAGTGCCCAGAAGACAAACACTTTGAGCCCTGAAGATGATCTCAATAAAGATCGAAACGATAAAGAAAATGTTTTTATGAAACCTACATCACACCAGACCGCATCTCACGATTTCTGAATAATTATCGATTAACGGTCACTAATCACCACATATTAGAAGAATCTTTCCTTTTTTCTTTAATTGGTATAACATGTATTACGTTATGATTACTTTATTATAACAGCTATGCTTTTTGTTCTGGAATTATTCTCAAGCAACGCAACCACTCCGTTGGTCCAGACTAGAAGTATGGCCTGCAAATTGTACTATTCTTTTATTATTACATTACTCCACAATAAATAAATTGCAATCCTGATCATTGGATTCTGCATTTTTTAAGAGTTCAACCTCGTTTTAGCTTCAGTTTAACCTTTTTCATTTCAAATGAATTGTTTTCTACTTACGCACAATTACACAAAGACAAACACTTTGAGCCCTGAAGATGATCTCAATAAAGATCGAAACGTTGGCACGATAAAGAAAATGTTTTTCTGAAACCTATCACACCAGACCGCATCTCACGATTTTTGAATAATTATCGATTAACGGTCACTAATCGCCACACATTTCTACACGATATAATCTACAGTGGACTTCAATTAATTAATCTTTATGTAAGGTTACAGTTAATTAAGGTTTTAGTTGAGAAAAAAAGTCATTGGCACGAGCGGAATTCGAATCCACGATCTTCGGCTAAATACGCCGCTGCTCGATCACTAGTGCTATCGTGACCTTAGATCCTCCATCTCAACCTACCATTCGAATTTTCCCTCCTTTTTTCAATTTTTCAGATCGCTTAAAGTGAAGATATACTTTGTTTTACTTATTAAAGCCATTATATTTCGTGGTCCGATTGACCAAATAACTTGTTTAAATTAATTAAACTTTATGTAAAGTATTGGTTGAGATAAAAAAGTCAGTGTCAAGAGCGAGATTCGAACCAACGACCTTCGGCTATTTAGCCAAGGTCGTTTAGCCTATTAGACCATAGGCTATTTAGCTTCGGCTATTTGGAGGCGTTTTTACGTCTCTGCTCTACCACTTGAGCTATCGTGACTTTGTTCCAAGCGGGCCTGGACACCTACCTTCGAATTTTCCTCCTTTTTTCCATTTTTCAAATGTCGTGTAATCAGCATCGATGTTACGATAGCTCAAGTGGTAGAACAGCGGCGTATGTAGCCGAAGGTCGTGGGTTCGAATCCCGCTCTTGTCATTCAATCTTTTTATCTCAACCAATACCTTACATAAAAAGTAATTAATTGAAAGAAGTTATTTGTTCAATCGGACCACGAATATAATGGACTGTATCAGACATTATAATAGGACTATAATTTCCATATAAAAAATGAAATTAATTTTTGACAAATAATTTTCTTATTTTGAGTATTTTCTTAGAAATATTTTATTTGTCTTTATGGTATATACGACGTTTGAAAGCTACGTTCCCGTCCTTTCAAATGGTTTGTTTGAAGTTAAAATCGTTTTATCCATTGTTGAATTATATGTGTTGAGTTATAAGTGGTAGATCAGCGGCGTATTTAGCCGAAGATTGTGGGTTCGAATCTCGCTCGTGACACTAACTTTTCATTTCAACCAATACCTTACATAAAAAGATTATTATTCGAAAGAAGTTATTTGACCAATCGGACCACGAAATATAATGGATCTATAGTGAACTATTCAAGCCTCTTTTTAATTACGAATTGACGCATTATCCTCCTAGTAATAAATGAAAACTCTATGAAATTTTCTGGTTACCTGGTAGTTTCTGATTTGAAAAAGAAATCAAAAGTGCCATGAATATTTTCATGACGAACTGTTCATAAAATAATTTTCTAAAATAGTTTAATTTTTATTATTTATTAGTCAAACCCACTTTAATATATGGTAAAATGACTTGAACTCCAATTTGACGTATGGTTTCTCTTTAGGAAAATTTAAAAGATCGACAAATTTCATTTCGTCAAGAAAAACTACGTTGAATAGTGCATGTTAAAACGGTTCAGGGAACCCCAGGGAGACGTTTGAGGTTCTTTCGGAATGGGGTTTGCAAATTGTTCCAGGGAAAAGCAGAAGGGCTCTGATCCTGGCGACTATTAGCCGCCCCCGCACTTGAAACACGCCTCCCCCAACATCCGCAGCCGTGCGTTTCATCTATAATAAATGTATCGGTCGAACGTTTATTCTATACAACGCCCCCAACTTTTACGTCTGCCCTCAAATTGAATTTAATAAATGATCGAGAGGAAATGGATGTTTTGACGCGGAACGATCTTTTACACAACAGGTACGTTCTCCGTGTCCGCAAAACGCGCTCGGTTATAAACTAAACTCAACCCATACATTCCTTATACGTTTCTCCGTACCAGTTTTGAAATTGTTAGTTCAAGCCGTAATATGACTATTATTTTTTACTTTTTGAATTAAAAACAAAAACACATTATTTTTGGTATTTGCATTTGATTAGACAAACTTATTAAAATGTATAAATGTCTGGCAAATGAATATGAACTCTAAGTTTAAGAAATATGTGGTGTTTAGTGATGTTAGTTAATGATTATTTGGAGATCGTAAGCGGTATGGTGTGACGTAGGTTTTACAAAAACATTTTCTTTATCGTGCCATCGTTTCGACCTTTATTGAGATCATCTTCATAGTCTGGGATTTATAAACATTGTCTAAATTTTACAAATAGATGAAGGATGTGAAAAAAATGAATTTATACAATGCTGGAAAATTTAGATTAAAAAAGTTGATTTATACAACGCTAGAAAATTTAGATTAAAAAAAACATAAAAACATCAATTTATACAATGCTAGAAAATTTAGATTAAAAAAAGTTGAATTTATACGTATTTATTATTATAGAAAATTTTAGATTAAAAAAAAGAATTTATACAATGCTAGAAAATTTAGATTAAAAAAACATGAATTTGTACAATGCTAGAAAATTTAGATTAAAAAAACATGAATTTGTACAATGCTAGAAAATTTTAGATTTAAAAAAATGAATTTATACAATGCTAGAAAATTTAGATTAAAAAATATTCGTTTATACTTATTTATCATTATAGACAATTTTGGATTAAAAAAATGAATTTANAATTTTAGATAAAAAATGAATTTATACAATGCAAGAAAATTTTAGATAAAAAAATGAATTTATACAATGCTAGAAAATTTTAGATTAAAAAAATGAATTTATACAATGCTAGAAAATGTTAGATAAAAAAATGAATTTATACAATGCTAGAAAATTTTTGATTAAAAAAAATGAATTATAGTGCATATCTATATAGGCAAAAGCATTATATGGAACCCCCTAAATAAGAATTAGAAATGAAAAGATATAAATTTTGAAACTATTAACCTTCTGGATTTTCTCTCGGACCTCATTATAACAGCGATGTCATCCCGTCTAGAAGTGTTGAAGGTAATGACTATGGATAAACCTTCATCTGAAGAACACGAGGGCTTTCTTACAAGTCTTACATCGAGTGTTGCACTGCGGTTTGCACTAAAAACTCAAATCTTCTATTCACTTATAACTTCATCATTCTCTCCCAAATTCCATACCCTTTGCCAAGGGGATTGTTCGGGAAAGCAACATCTTTGTTCTCAATGACAGTAAATAACGTCAAAAAATCGTGGCCTGCAAAAACTATCACTTTTTCTAGAAATGCAGTTCGCTGTGTGGGAGCATTGACAAAATTTTTTTGGAATTCATACATTTGACTATATACAATTGAACAGACAATAAAGTCTATTCAAAAAACAACTTGGTAGTAGATAAAAGCATTTAGTACAACAACACACATTAGACGGACGAAAAATAAGAACCAAACACAAAAATAATAAAAACTAAAAAGTTTGCGGGAAATAGTCTGATGTTAATGTCGTATGTGAATTACGCTATAAATGAAATTACGCTATAAACGTACAGACAGCCATCAGTTCTGCCAACTTGTGGTTGAACTAGGATCAGTTTAAGAGTGGAACGTTTTTCCGAACTAGGTTAAAATTACGGCTTTCCAGTAATCCGGTACTTACCGTGATTGTTGCAAAGGGTCCATAACATCTGAGAGGTCAAATCTATTGAGGTCGTGAAAGCTAGGGTACATTTTCTTTCTTTTCGAAAATACGTTTCCATAAAACCATCTAGCATAGCACCTCTCATTCTGAATCCTCCAACGCTTAAAATGGTGTGCTTCTTGATGGCTAAAAGTGAATAGGAGACTAAAAATGAACTATTTGGAACACAGATGATTATTGTTGCGACATAAATAAAAATTGATCACTGATTATTTGGTGGTCATGAGATGCGGTCTGGTGTGACGTAGGTTGTAGAAAAACCTTGCCTGGGTCCTCTCAACTTGCCACACAAGAATGACACATCTACACGGAAAACAAATACTTTGAGCCCTGAAGATGATCTCAATAAAGATTGAAACGTCGGCACGATAAAGCAAATGTTTTTCTGAAACCTACGTCACACCAGACCGCATGTCACGACTTCCAAATAATCATCAAGTACGGTCACCACCACACATTGATCATGTTAGTGAATTTCATAATTGATCATAGAAATAGCTTGTAGTGGCCACTTGTAGCTACCACACGTTACCGCTAGATGCCACTACGACTTATGGAATGTTCTCGCCCACCACTCTGCAGCCAATCAGAGTAGGGCTCTTCCTGGAGCACGCCTCGCTGGAAACAGGCTCGTCAACCCGACGAGATCTCTTACATCACTAATGTAACCAACATCGGCAACAACGACAGGAGACTCCGTCAACCCGACGAGATCTCTTACATCACTAATGTAATCTACATCGGCAACAACTACAGCAGACTCGTCGACACGACGAGCTCGGTCCCACGACCTCAGCCAACGGTTAACTCACGGTCACAGACCACCACCAACGGCGCCACCCACACAGTCTCGGCCTCGATTCATCGTCACGCCTTTCCTTCAGTACACAACACCGGCCCTTTTCAGGGCCACAAAACTCCCAGTTACTAAATAGCTAATTATCCCCTAGAACTACGATTTTCCACAAAAATGGCGGTTTTAACATTCGGTTAGCTTTAATTGAACTCCCACATATGTGAGTCATAAAGAGGGAAACTGTCCAAAGGGAGAAATATCGATGCTTATCACGAACGTCCGGCATCCCCCTTTTTGTCTCTTACTTGTTTTTTAAAACACTTTTCTCCTCCCTGTCGAAATTTTGTTTCGAAGGCATCCGGCCTATTCGGGCTCCCTCACTTTCTCACCCCGGTTAGGCTATACATTACGCCACCCCTTGCTGCACCCCAGCTGCATTTAAATTACCTAAGTCGGAGGGTTAACGTTAATTATACGGCGCTAAAAAATGCTCAGGACCTGTTCACTCGTTTAATTGTATCACGGTCGCCTAAGCGCACGGACGGCGATTTCAATAACGGAGGATCGTAAATGTGATTTTACCACCCGAACAGTAGCGAGCGGGGCCGGCCGTATTTACACTCGGCCCTCGATGAAAGTTAGTTATAACCGTAATTAATTTCATTCCCAGGTTTCAATCAGTCCCTTTTGTTTCTCACGATTGAGCCAGTGTTAAAGTTTGGGAAAATGTTTATGCAAATGGCCTCGAGTTTATTACGAAACCCCTTTTAATGTGCCCGATCCGAGGGCTAAGCCAATTTGAACTCCATCGAAATCCCGTCTCTCTAAATCAGTAATGCTATGAATCTCAACACTATTACAACTCACAATGTTTTATTTCAAAAAGATTTGATATTTACTAGAGCAACAAATGAACAGAATTCAGTGAACAACAAGTTCAACAGAAGTAGTGAAATAATAAAGTTCCACGCATTTTTGTTTCTAAAAAAAAGAGAAGAAAAGTCATTTATGTCCCAAAAACAGAATTCCAGTTGGCAGTAATCTTCAATTTTAATGTGTGGTGTTTAGTGGCCGTTAGTTAATGATTATTTTGAGATCATGAGTTGCGGTCTGGTATGACGTAGGTTTTAGAAAAACATTTTCTTTATCCTAACGTTTTGATCTTTATTGAGATCATCTTCAGGGCTCAAAGTGTTTGTTTTCTGTGTAGATGTGTCATTATTGTATTGTGTTGAGATTGCCAGTGAATTTTTTATGTTTATATACGCTAGATTTTGAAAGGGTGAAAAAGGAAGTAGGGATAGAAAAACTTTTTTATATGAGGAGTCGGCTTCTTTGAGGTGAAACGAGTCGACAATGAGAAAAAATGGGTAATGGTTCGGCATGATTATCTTTTCAGGATTATATAGATAGGGATAATTAGGGAAAGGATAGCCAAATTGTTGAAGAATTTGACTATGTAGAAATATTTGATATGTGGAATGCAATGATTGTTTTTTTATGTTTTGTGTGATTTGATGATGATACATGTATGCTATCTATATTGAATTTGATTGAAGATATTAGCGTAGCTGGGACTGAGTTTACATGTGTCTTTTCTATAATTGATGTTATGTTTATCTCTTTTGATGTAAATCATTTCTAAAAAATTACGTTTATGTTTCTTTTGTTCTGTGTGAAATATTTTTGGTTTATTGAAGTCGAAATTGTGTTGGTGTTGAAAATGGTGGGTAGCCAGTGCTGTAGGATTCTGTTTGGGTTTTTTTTGCAATCATTGATATGTTGCTTGTAAATTACATCAGATTTACGACGCACAATAATGACACATCTATACAGAAATACTTTGATTGAGTCTAAAATTTCTTGCATTGTTTGATGCAACAATGTTTAAAATCGCAGGCCCTGAAGATGATCTCAATAAAGATCGAAAAGTTATATTTCTACTCACTCAAAGTGTTTCTCTTCTGTGTAATTGTGCCATTCTTACGGGTCGTGTTGAGAGTGCCAGTGAGATTTTGCTGTGTTATGTTTATACATGTTGGATTTTGAAGGGGTGGGGGAAGGAAGTCGGTATAGAAAAAAAACTTTTTATATAGGCAACAGGAAAATCTCACTGGCACTCTCAACACGACACGCAAGAATGGCACAATTACACAGAAGACAAACACTTTGAGTGAGTAGAAATACTTTGATTGACTATATAAAATATATTTTGCATTGTATAAATTCACTTTTCCACATCCAAAATGTAATTGTATTATGTATACATGTTTGTAAATCCCAGGCCCTGAAGATAATCTCAATAAAGATCGAAATGTTGGCACAATAAAGAAAATGTTTTTCTGAAATCTACATCACACCAGACCGCATCTCACTATCTCTAAATAATCTTCAATTTTAAGTTGAAGAGTGACCCCATGAATACAATCGTGTATGTTGGCTTTTGTGTTAAAAATCAGAGATTTCGTTTTAGTATCAGACTGGTTCGTGTTCATAGGGAAATCATAATATTGTTCGTCGAAATCACCAGATATATTTTTTTGAGGTTGTTAATCTTATGTATTTTGTGTGGTGATTAGTGACCGTTAATCGATAATTATTCAGAAATCGTGAGATGCGGTCTGGTGTGATGTAGGTTTCAGAAAAACATTTTCTTTATCATGCCAACGTTTCGATCTTTGAAAAATGGCAAAAAGGAGGGAAAATTCAAAAGGTGTGGTTGAGATGGGAGGTTGGTGTCCGAGTGGATCGAGGTCACGATAGCTCAAGTGGTAGAGCAGCGGCGTATCAAGCCGAAGATCGTGGGTTCGAATCCCGCTCGTGCCATTGACTTTTTTATCTCAACTGAAAACCATAATTAATTGTAAGATATTAATTGGTCAAGCGGACCACGAAACTAGTGAATTTAATAAGTTTCGATCATTATTGAGATCATCGTCAGGGCATGCATTGTATAAATTCATTTTTCCACATCCTAAATGTATTTTTTAAATTTAAGCAATGTTTGTAAATTCCAGGCCTTGAAGATGATCTCAATAAAGATCGAAACGTTGGCACGATAAAGAAAATATTTTTCTGAAACCTACATCACACCAGACTGCATCTCACGATATCTGAATACTTATGTATTTTAAAATATTAACAATATCAGTTCATAACTTCATTTTTTTTACTTAAAATTATTTGTACCATTACATAGCAAAATACATATTGCAAATATGTGCTTATGTGTTTTTTTTTTATCTTGGCCATATCACTGACCTTATGGCATGCTGGTATGTATCAAAGGTACAGAATTTTAAAGTCCTTTCTATCAAAAGCAAAAATATTTTCCCCTGTCTAGTGTAAGGAATGTGGTTCATTCCAATACTTAACTACTGTTGTTACATCGTATCACTTAATTTGATGTATATCATAAAAATGTAGGTTTTTTTATGGGTAATAATCCGACTTGCGAAACTTGTGCTTGAAGTTGTTAACATACGGATGAACAAGGTTTAGGGCGGAGATAAAGACTCGGGGTTGTCTGAATAAGTGTCTGTAATATCATACTTATGGAAATTGAAGATCCATTATAAAGTATAACTACATTGTTATATGAAATCCGAGTGTAGATGTTTTTGGCCATTTACAGACGGCCCCATGATTATCATTCATGAATAATGTAACAACCTTCATAATTGTCTGTAAACATTCACTTCTATCATTAGTGTGGCGTTGTTGTTTTTGAATGTTTGATATCACGCTATATAAGCCTTCAACGTCTTCTTCAAATTTTTTCTTAATGTTTTTTCAAGAGGCAATTGGTACATTTGAAGAAGAAAAAACAGATTTTTTAGGTGAAGCTGGGGATGGTGATAAACGTAAGAAAGAGATAGGGTTCTCTGGGATTAATGCTTGTTGGGGAGCAGATAAGGAAAGATCTTCATTATCTATCAGGTGAGCTACGATAAATGACCTCTTGGGAAAATCGAAGCACATCCTTATTTGAAGACAACCTTCTTGTATCCATACAACTAAGTTGGGCATTAATTTTAAACCTTAAATCATCACAATCATTTTATACTGGATTGTATATATATCGTATGTATTGTAATGCATGAGCGCTTATCTCCCTGCTCTTGGAAAAGGTGGAAGCGAGTTTTTCTTGAGGGGTGAAAGGAAATTCAACATATTTTCCCATGAACTGGTTCCACTCGGTTTATTGTTATTTTATATTCAGTATAAATCAATAATTTTTATACGAAAATATTTGTGCCGTAAAACTTTAATTTTGATTTAAAATAAATAATTTTGCTGTGTCCATTTAACGTGTTTTATCGTTATCAAAAGTTTTTCAGTCAAGCTTTAAATCATTGCAAGGTTTAAAGGGTTAGTTTTATTGGCCACTTTTTCACTCAGAAACATTCTGAATCTCAGTGTGTCTTGATGAAAAGAACAAATTCAATTTGGATTATAAAAACTTCGTAAGCTTTTCCAACTTTTTATTTTTTACCTAGATGCATGTCATGGCTCTTTCCACCTCCTCTACAGTACTCGTTTCTAAAATTTGTATAAATCAACAATAATAAAATAGATTTTTGGACCTTTATAATATTTTACAAACCAACTCGATCCTTATATTTTGAGTGTCAACAGACGACTGGCGGTTTTTTCTTGACGGGAAATACACCTCTCACACACATGGAGGCCATATTTACGTCATTTTTTCCGCTCTTTTTTAAAATTATTGTATCTAAATATGCTAATTAAATTCTGCTACTGGTCGCTTATCTTTTCGTTGTCTTCTTCAGATTTCCATTTTGAAATATATTAATATATTTTGTTTCCAACCGTTCTAATTTTTACTATTACTTCCTTGATGTAAAATTTTTACATTATTAAACTCCCTTACTTGATTTTTTCCTATTATATGTTTTGATAGACCTGTTGTTTCCGATTGATTTTTTACAATTTTTTCATTTTGTTTACATCTATTTTTTAAAATAATTGTATCGTTTTTCCTATATATACTTTTTACAGCTACATGTGATTTTATAAATTACATTACATTTCAAAAGTTTGTCAGTTTAGTCTTTAATATTTGGAAGAATAGGCCTTACGTTGTTTTTTAAGTACATACATGTTCTTTATGTTTTTTTGAATATATTAATGATTTTTCTGTTAGACTTACAATATATACAATACTATAATACCTACTATTTAGATTATCTGTTTTTCCACTTTTGCCATTTTACCATTACATTTATTGTAATATACATTGTGTTCTTTTTTAATAATATTGCTAATTAAGATTGTAGGATAATTGTTTTCTACAAACTTTTATAAGTTTCTACAATTATAAATTGTAACGTTGTTAAATAATTTTTATGGAATGTACTATCACTAATAATTAATAATTGTTTTCTACAAACGTTTTATAAGTTTCTACAACTTATATAACGTTGTTAAATTACAATTAGTTAAAGTTTTTAGTTGAGATAAAAAAATTGTTGTTGTTAAATTATTTTTATTCTGAATCTCAGTGTGTCTTGATGAAAAGAACAAATTGAATTTGGATTATAAAAACTTCCTAAGCTTTTCCAACTTTTTATTTTTTTACCAAGATGCATTTCGTGGCTCTTTCCGCCTCCTCCACAGTACATTTTTCTAAAATTTATATAAATCAACAATAATAAAATAGATTTTTGGACCTTTATAATATTTTACAAACCAACTCGATCCTTATATTTTGCGTGTCAACAGACGAATTGCTTTTTTTTCTTGACGGGAAATACACCCATATGGAGGCCATATTTACGTCATTTTTTCCGCTCTTTTTTAAAATTATTGTATCTAAATATGCTAATTAAATTCTGCTACTGGTTGCTTATCTTTTCGTTGTCTTCTTCAGATTTACATTTTGAAATTATTAATATATTTTGTTTCCAACCATTCGAAGTTTTTACTATTACTTTGTCGATGTAAAATTTTTACATTATTAAACAATTTTTTGTTATTATATGTTTTGATAGACCTGTTGTTTCCGATTGATTTTTTACAATCTTTTCATTTTGTTTATATCTATTTTTTAAAATAATTGTAACGTTTTGCCTATATATACTTTTTTACAGATACATGTTATTTTATAAATTACATTACATTTCAAAAGTTTGTCATTTTAGTCTTTAATATTTGGAAGAATAGGCCTTACGTTGTTTAATTATTCAGATATCGCGAGATGCGGTCTGATGTGATGTAGGTTTCAGAAAGACATTTTCTTTATCGTGCCAACGTTTCGATCTTTATCGAGATCATCTTCAGGGCTCAAAGTGTTTGTTTTCTATGTAATTGTGCCATTCTTGTGTGTCATGTTGAGAGTGCCCACGACACACAAGAATGGCACAATTACACAGAAGACAAACACTTTGAGTCCTGAAGATGATCTCGATAAAGATCGAAACGTTGGCACGATAAAGAAAATGTCTTTCTGAAACCTACATCACACTATACCGCATCTCACGATATCTGAATAATTATCGATTAACGGTCACTAATCACCACTCATTCTTACGTTGATTTTTAAGTACATATATGCCTTTATGTTTTTTTAATAGTTTTTCCTTTTTTGAATATATTAATGATTTTTTCTGTTAGACTTACAATATATACAATACCATAATACCTACTATCTAGATTATATGTTTTTCCATTTATGGCATTTTACCATTACATTTATTGTAATATACATTATGTTCTTTCTTAATAATATTGTTAATTAAGATTGTAGGATAATTGTTTTCTACAAACGTTTTATAAGATTCTACAACTTATATAACGTTGTTAAATTATTTTTATGGAATGTACTATCAAATATAAAACATTTTTCTGTCTAGGTTCGTTACTATATTATATTTTTGTTGAAACGGATGACATGACAAGTAGTTTAGTACTCTATTGCTAGTGGTGGTTTTTTTTATATATGTCAATGGTGAAACTGGTTTTCTTCTATGTGTAAATGTTGATCTAAAAATGTTACTTTTTTCCCGGTTCATTCTCTGAGGTGAATTTAATTTCTTCATGTGTATTGTGGAAATCTTGTAAAATTAACTGTATATCCTGCTTGTGGACTGATAATGGTGCCATTAACATACTTTTTTAAGAACAACCGTTTTTTAAGAAATATTCTTTTTTTTTAATATTCTAAATTAAATCACACATAAATATACATTTAAAAAAGGTTTAGAGCCTTAAAATATGATGTAATCACTATTTTCATAGAGTACACCACATCAGCCAAGATAGAATATGAACAGAATTATTTGACAGGGGGAAAGATGATAGATTTATTAGGAGCGACGAAGGCATTCGAATCTAGGACTGTGTATATGCTAAAAATAAATGGCTTAGTATCCTCCCCTGAAGAACACCCAAAAAGAACATAGAATCGATCGGAAAGGCTGAGGGTTAGTAGAGAACATGGAAGAAGCTAACAGATAAGAGAGGATTTTAGGACGAGATAGAATTTGTTAGAAAGAAAAGAAGATATGCTTATGGTGGTGTTGTCTTCCTGCTATCTATTATTATTATTATACTACCAATTAATTAAGGTTTTTAGTTGAGATAAAAAAAGTCAGTGTCACGAGCGGAATTCGAACCCACGACCTTCGGCTAGATACGCCGCTACTCTACCACTTGAGCTACCATGACTTCGATCTAGCCGAAGGTCGTGGGTTCGAATCCCGCACGTGACACTGACTTTTTTATCTTAATAAACTCCTTAATTAATTGAACGATATTAATTGTTCAAGCAGATCACGAAAACATTAATATATTCTCTACGTGTTTTTTAATTTCCGAGCTTTAGGATTTAATATTTTGAAATAATACAATCTGGATTGTCTTTGTTCTTGTCTTGATGAACTTTTTTTTTTAAACTTAAATATTATATTACCATCTGCAATTGTGGTTACAATATGTGCTTGGATGATGCATAAGTATATTTACCGCTATGTAGAAGAAGAAGAAGAAGAAAAATAACTTTATTCTGGGACTGGTATCCCATAAGAATAATTTACATGAAATAAATAAAGGAAGTTGCTTCTATGAAGTTAAAAAAATATATATATAGAAATCTTGGCACAATGTATACCAATAAGGCAGGACAAAAGAAAAATTTACGAGAATTTTAAACAAAAATAACAAAAGTTAACGTGAGCTCTGTGATTGGAGGGAGAGGAGGTGATTATACAGGTGGGATTTAAAGGAGGAAAAGGAGGCAGCGTGACGAATAGAAAGGGGAAGGGAGTTCCAGAGTTTAGGGTCTCGGGTCAGAAAGGATCTTTCGAAGGTATGGGTTGTATGTTGCGGAAGGATAAGGTCGATTGGGGATGAGCGGGTCTTACGAGTGAGATGTGAGTAGTTGAATTGGAGGGATTGATGATGTAAGGAGGACGACGAGTGTGGATGGACTGGAAAAGAAAGCAACCTACGAAAGCCAGGAAAGTTGGGAATACAACCCCGACACCCGGGATCCCCGTGGGGTGCCGTACAGAAATCTTACGCAACAATTCATAATACACTTCAATCGCGCGTTCTCCCCCTCCGAGAGACCACCGTATTGCCAAACACCTATAATCGAAGAAGCGAAGTATAAAGGAAGATACAAGGAGTTTGCGGGTGGAGAAAGGTAAGAGAAGCCAGGACCGATGAAACAGACTGAGGAAGGCAATAGAATGGCGGGAAATTTGGGAAATGTGAGAATGCCAGGAAAGGTTTTGGTCAAAGACTACTCCTAGGTTTTTAACCGAAGAGCAGAAGAGGATGGGGTGGTTATTTAGCATAAGAGGTGGGATGCAGGGGAGGGAATTGAGGAGTTGCTTGGACCCGATAACTATGGCGGTGGATTTCGACGGATTGAGGACTAGGGAATTTTTATGGGCCCATTCGTTGATAGAGTTTAGGTATTTTTGGATCTTGAGAGTGGCCGAGTGAAGATCGGAAGGGTGGCAGGATATGTATATTTGGGAGTCATCGGCATATAGGTGATAGTTACAGGACTGGATGGAGTCGGACAGATCATTGTATGTACGTGATTACATTGAGGGGAAGAAACAATCAATATTTTTCTTCTAATTATTTGGAGATCGTGAGATGCGGTCTGGTGTGACATAAGTTTAGATAAACATTTTCTTTATCCTGCCAACATTTCGATCTTTAGTGAGATCATCTTCAGGGCCTGGAATTTATAAACATTGTTCAAATTATACAAATACATGTAGGATGTGAAAAGAGTGAATTTATACAATGCTAGAAATTTTAGACTCAATCGAAGTATATGTCAATCAAAGTATAGCATTTCACGATCTCAAAATAATCATTAATTAACGGTCACTAAACACCACATATTTTTATTCTACTTCATTTAACTAAACAAACTGCACTACCTACTCCTCAGAAAGGAGGGCGCGAGGACATTTCCTGTTGAGACACTTTATTGGATTGTAGGGATATCGGGTAAGGCTTCGGTGAAACTATTGGGCTGTTTGAAGAGATTATTGTGGAACTAGGTAAATTTTTGGCGAATTATGTCTTGGATTAAAGGGATTATAAGGTTGTGGTTGGTAGTATTGGAGACATAATACGGAGCATTTATAATTGATCGGAGAACTTTAGACTGCAAGGATTGGAGACATTAGACGGTTTAGCGGTGCCCCGCAGTTCTTTTCTCTATATATAAAACCGTTTTAATAGCTTTTTGCAAATTGCAAGTTTTATCGTCGATAGCTTGTCCAATAAGTTTGTACAGTAGACCGTAGCGTCTGTTTAGGTCTAGTGGTTTCAGTCGTATATGCTGATTCCATGTTAAACGTGAGTCTAGGTGGAACTCAAGGTAACAAACGAATTAGGTGATAGGAGCTGTAGTACATTGCGACGGGAGATTTACTTCAGAGTGTACTGTGGCATGGACGCACTTGATTTCATTTATCCTTTAATGACTGGGTGTTTTTTTTTTTTTTGGAAGCTAGCGTTGAGATGTATCGAGGCCGGGACCGAGTGTGTGTGTACCTGTTGATAGAGAGGGCAGTTGGCTAAGGTCCGGGTCCGTGAGTCGGCTGACTCTACATCGGTTGAAGGGACTTTGTTGCAGCAGTTGGCAAGGGGTTTGGGGGTTTGCCTGTTGCTAAGTCGGCTATGTTGAGAAGGCGAGTTGTGGCTATCGCTGAGAGTACCCTTGCCTTCGTAATAGGTACTTCATTAGTAATAAGCGAGAACTCATCGGAGAAACGAGTCTGCTGTCGTTGTCGATTAGTGATTAATGAGATCTCGTTGTGTTGACGAGTATGAGGGTATGAGTACGGCCTAGTCGGGTTGATGAGTCTGAAGGTATAAGTGAGATCTCGTCGGGTTGACCAGTCTGCTGAAGCCAGTGGGGCAGTGCTTATATACGCACTGGCTCTACTCTGATTCGCTGCAGAGTGGAGGGCAGGACCATTCCAGAACTGGTAGTGACACCGGGTTCCCACTACAATATTCATTTTCCATTGTCTACAAAAAACTACATTACCTGTGATATGACCTGAAGATCTTCCAAAGCAACCGGAGGATCAGGGTTGTAGGATAATCGTCAAAAGTGCAAGAACGGTGCAGGTTTAATTGGAACATCTGCAGTTTAATGGATATAGACAATTGGTCAAGTTTATTTTTAAAACGATAACCAAAGTTAATACTTTAACAGTGAATTTCAAAGAATAAAATGAAAATTGTTAACATTGATAAATGTATATTCAACAAGTGACCATGAAAAAAAAGTTAAAAGATACAAAGTAAGTAAATATTCAAAACAGTTCGTGCCATTTGTTAATTCAAAGTAAAATCTACTCAATTTATTCGTGATATCTTAAAAGTTGGCAAAGTCTCAAGTCCTCCCCGTTTTGCAACAGGAAAGGAAGGCAAAATGCATTTGTTACATTTTATCAGTTGAGGATCTTTTTAATTCTTTCCATTTACGGCTCAGGTTAAAATAAACCCTTTATTCCCATTAGATTTGATTAAATTTAAATTGAATATATAACAAATCCCACTGACAATAAAACAAATCAAAAAGCCGGATTTATTTCTAAGAGACGATTTTTATTTCATTTTCCTCTTTGGATCAGTCACCGTTGAAAAATGTCATGCACGCAAGTCCCTCGTGCTTTTCATTCACGCGACAGGCGAAATTTATTTGCTTGTGAATTTTTTTCCGGAAGGAGAAAAATATTATCTTTTGTCTAAACCGCCCCTTTTCCACATAGTGATTTACGATTATTGAAATGTACCTTCGTAAATATGTATGCGCGGACATAGATAGTAGACACGACCTTTTTTATCATAAACTAATGATAATGTAGTTACAAATATACTTTCAAACCTGCTTATAAACCAAATTGTATTTTCATAAGGTTTCCGTCATACAATAATAATGTAACTACAAAAAACTCCCTACCGTTTAGATAGTATTCACTCTTTTCTAACGAGTATCTACTTAACTATTTTTTTAATATAAAAAGTTACGAGTAATTCACAGTATACTGTGTTGTACTTTTTCATCTCAACCAATACCTTTCATAAAGATTAATTAATTGAAAGAAGTTATTTGGTCAATCGGACCACGAAATCTAATGAATTTAATAAGTAAAACAAAGTATATCATCACTAAAGCTCTCCGTGTCCATTTCATTTTTTCGCCGAGAATCGAATCCTGATTACACGACATTTGAAAAATTGAAAAAAGGAGGGAAAATTCGTAAGTTGCGGTTAGCATGGGAAATTAGTGTCCGAGTGGATCGAAGTCACGATAGCTCAAGTGGTATAGCAGCGGCGTATTTAGCCAAAGGTCGTGGGTTCGAATCCCGCTCGTGAAACTAACTTTTTTATCTCAACCAATACTTTGCATATAGATTAATTAATTAAAAGAGGTTATTTGGTCAATCGGACCACGAAATCTAATGGATTTAATAAGCAAAATGAAGTATATCATCACTAAAGCTCTCCGTGGCCATTTCATTTGTCGCCGAGGCGGGGTTCGAATCCTGCTGGTGACTCTGACTTTTTTTACCTCAGCCAATACCTTACATAGAGATTAATTAATTTAAAACACGTCATAATGTATAAGTTCGCAAGTAAAATCCATACTTACATGGAGACGACCAGGTTGGCGTGTGACGGATTTAGTCCACACTTTTCTTGGTCTCTACCTTCCAAAATATCGGACACGTATGCACTACTTCTTGCGAATAGGCCTTGGTTTTGCAAAAAAAAAATTTTAAAGTTGAAATTTTTCGTTTTTTATTATTTTTATTTCCCTTTTCTACTTGCCAAATCAACTATGTCAATATATCATTTTTCATTTTTTGTGGCACGAGCTGAATTTTTCTCCTCCTTCTTTTACTTTGTCGGCTTCAGGGTAGCGCTTATAAAGTTGTCCTTCGCGCCTTCATATATTCCACTCCCCCCCCCTTCAACAGGGTTGCTAGCCTGTTTCTGAAACATCCAACAGGCTGACCTTAATAATCTCATCTGCTGAGAGTTGTTCGATCTCCTCCAGACTTTTACCTCGAAGGGGACGTATTTTTGTTTGGCACTGCTGGTAGGGTGGCCTCTGGGCCTGACTCGGGTGGTTTTGTTGTTTTTGGTTTGGTAGGTTTCGTATAGTTCACACAGCTAGGGTTATAGTATGTCAGCTCGTCGTGTGGGGTAAGCTACATACAGCTGGCTTCCCTGAGGGCTCCTTTTGAGACATTATTTTTTATCACCCCAGTGCCGTTCATTCTTCGTCACGGTTCGCTTTACAACTTGGATTAGGGGCTTTTAACCTGCCTCGATATCCAGGTGCTTTCTAAGAAGCTTCCTAAATATAAATTTGAATTTATCGATTTTTTGGCCTAAAATTTTTTTGACTCTTGAAAGTCGTTACGTGAATATCTGATTGAAACGGCTAAAAGCTTACTAACTTCAAACATACCATTTGAAAGAAGAGGAACGTACTTTTTTAACTACATATGAAGCATTAAAATATATGAAAAATGCTATAAAAAATACACAAAATAGCTAAATTATTTGTCAGAAACTTTTTAATGGAAATAATAGTCCGATTTTAATGTTTCATGCAGTTATAAAATACTCATAATTTTTTTTTTATAAAACCTATTGATTATGAAAATTGTTTCACTGGTTTTTAAGAAAAATTATGTTAGTGCGTGAACAGGGAATGTCGGAATGCCACACAAAAAGGTGTCAAAATATCAGTCAACAAATTTAATTTGCACCTATTTCCACGAAAATCTGTATCAAAGCGTTTTATAATGCTAAAGTCTCGACGATGATGTCAAATCCAAGGTTTAACCATTTTCTGGCCTACTTTGCTTTCAGAATGTTTGTTAAAATATGCAACAAAACAGTATTTTGTTCATTTATCTTTCTAAATCATATCATCATTTTTTTATCTTAACCATTACCTTACATAAAGATTAATTAATCATAAAATTAATAATGAAATATATGACTGACCTTTGTTTGATTATAAAAAAGAAAGATCTAATCCAGATAGTTGACTCTTTTCATCTTTCATCAGGATTTACTACGAACCATAGTAAGATGGTAGGTTGCCCTTTTTGGATATGGAGATTTGGAGGGAAAACAATTTTTCTGATCACTAATTGCTACCAGAAACCCACAACCCAGGGTCCTACATTTTTCTTCAATTTTCAATCTTATAGATATAGCTTGTAAGTTAAGTGACCGTAGATTTTATAGTGAGAATAAAGCCAAAATACGAGAGATGTTCAGGAAGAATGGGTATCCATTCTCATTAATTAGAAATCCAATATACCATTGATGCTACGTGCTTGTCATGTTTTCGTTATCCCAAGTATGGTTTTCAGGGACTATATTTGTTCTTACAGATACTCCTCTGGCCAATGTGTCTGCCTTCTTGTTACCCAAAATTCCTTTATTTCCTGGCACCCAGATATCATCAGATTAATTATTCAGAAATCGTGAGATGCGATCTGGTGTGATGTAGGTTTCAGAAAAACATTTTCTTTATCGTGCCAACGTTTCGATCTTTATTGAGATCATCTTCAGGGTCTGGGATTTACAAACATTGTTTACATTTAACAAATACATTTAGGATGTGGAAAAGTCAATTTCTACAATGCAAAATACTTTTTTATATTCAGTCAAAGTATTTCTACTCATTCAAAGTGTTTGTCTTCTGAGTAATTGTGCCATTCTTGCGTGTCGTGTTGAGAATGACAGTGAGATTTTGCTGTTGCCTATACAAAAAGGTTTTTTCTATACCGACTTCCTTCCCCCACCCCTTCCAAATCCAACATATATAAACATAAAACAGCAAAATCTCACTGGCACTCTCAACACGACCCTCAAGAATGGCACAATTACACAGAAGACAAATACTTTGAGTGAGTAGAAATAGTTTGACTGAATATAAAAAATATATTTTGCATTGTATAAATTCACTTTTTCACATCCTAAATTTATTTGTTAAATGTAAACAATGTTTTGTAAATCCCAGGCCCTGAAGATGATCTCAATAAAGATCGAAACGTTCGCACGATAAAGAAAATGTTTTTCTGAAACCTACATCACACCCGACCGCATCTCACGATATCTGAATAACTATCAATTAACGGTCGCTTATCTCTACACATTTCAATTAATCGTTATTGTTTAAAGTTCGATTTGAAAAAATCAACAAAATATAATTTTAGTTTTTTATATGTCCACCTTTTTCTAAGGTTAGTACGTCGTGAGACAGGTTAGTAAAGTCGTCTACGGACGATTCAGAGTCTCAACATCGAATTCCTCGAAGGGCGAACCTTGTTACGACGGAGCGCCGCAACCACGGATTTCTGACACCTCTTGCTGAAAACTCTTCAAGCCAAAAGAATCGATGGGCCGTGCATTCCCAGTCCCTATGCGCACTGAGCATCGGGTTCAAGCCAGCTTTTGCCATTTTGCTCTACGCGAGGTTTCTATCCTCGCTGAGCTGACCTTAGGACACCTGCGTTATTATTTGACAGATATACCGCCCCAGCCGAACTCCCAACCTGGTAGTGTTCCCGAATCGGATCACGCCATGGAATACGTCGCCGGCAGGCCTGACTGGTCCGACTGTGTTTAGGGCCTGTAACCCTAGGGCGAGTTCTGGGTTCAAATCCCGTATGATTTTTTTTTACAATTAATTGAACTTACTTTTAGGCCAAGGCCCAATGTGCCAAGTACGTGCCCTGAATTGAGTGATGTCATCATAGTGACGATTTCTGAAAAATTATTGATTAACGGTCACTAATCACCACACATCATCAGATTGTTGAGTTTTCCCATGGCTTGGAGATTTTGGATGAATTCACTGACTAGTTTTGATGTGAATTTTTTTTTCACGCTAACGCTGTAATAGCTGCTTGGCTATCCGATCTAATTAGGATTTTTCTAGTGTAACATTTTTTAAGATTTTCTAAGGCACAATCATCGATGGCATTTATTTCTGCTTGAAAGACAGAAGTGTACTTCCGTAATAAGTTTGATCGCTCATATTTTTGGCTTGTACAACAAACACCCGATCCGGTTCCTTGGTTCGTTTTGTAGCCACGTGTACATCATTCTTCTCATTTGTCTGTTGAATCTTTAAAGGATGTTGTAAAGTATGTTCAGGATCATGTAGTCAGACCCCATTTCCAATAATGGCCGGCTGGTTTATTAATAATGGTTCTGTGTCAGAAGTGTTTAGTTCCCATCAAACTTGATTGTTTCTGGAGCCTAAATGAGCTTTTCCTCTCTTCGAATAAATATTTCCAAAAGAGGTAGGTTTATCGGTGTTTCTGTAGTAATTGTAGCATTAATTTGTCTTTAATCCCATTTAATATGTGTCTGATCTTTTTGTTAAGTTATTGTATTTTTCACTCCTGCAATACAAGGGAACTTAGAATATGTATTTTAATTTGTAATACACAGCAAGATATAAATTAATTTACTGGGTGGGGAAATTAAATTAAATATTGAATTATATTGAAACCAAACAACAAAGAGTTGGAAATTACCTTATTTATGTTTTAATAAGACCACCATAGGTTCTTGGCAATAATTTTTGCAAATGTTGTGTTTCAAGAATCATAGATAGATAGATGTATTAGTCGTGGTGTGTATTATACTGCGCCCTTTAAGAGCTATTGTATCCCCCGTTCTCTGCTTTAGCCTACTTTAACATGGAAATTGATGAAAGACCAGGTTCCAGTAGTTGAATCTCTTCTACGGTAACGTTGTATGACCCAAAACACATCCAGGACCAGTTTGTTTATTAGGCGTGATGGTGTCTCCTCTGCTTCTTTACTGAATCTGCACGTGCCAAGTTGGTTTATGCCAACCTTCTTAGATGTTCAATTAGTTTGCAGTGTTCTGTTTAGAATCTTGTTAGGATTCGCAGTTTTTTTCTGCTCCTTTTAATGCAATCTGTTCGTTTTCCTTCTGAAGTTTGTCACGAGGTTCTTGGATTGTTTGTGTACAATGAGTATGTTCCATTGTATCTCATTTTTTATCCTTCTGTCTGAGGTGCTCATTGATGATAGGCATTCTTAACCAAAGAGAGTACTATCAGCGCTATAGCAGTCCATCATCTTGCAGTGCATCCACTTCTCGTTGCCTTCTACTCCCACATGTCCTGCGACTCATCAGAGGCTGACTTTGTTTTACATACCAAGATTTTTAGTTTGGTCTTGCAATTCGGCATCATCATTGAGTTAATGGTGTTTAAACTTGGCGCATCGATGGCTGCTTGGCATAGCTATATTACTGTTTTTGAACCTTTTATTCAGATTGAATTGGGTAAATTTTTCGATTGCATGGAGCTCAGCTTGGAAAATACTGGTGTATTTGGTTGCAGGAATACTATATACTACGAATACTGCCGCCTCCTAACTTCTTGCGTTCGAGATCCGTGTTTATAGAAGGTATTTTTCACCTTTTCCCCATTCCTATTGGGTATCTACGTTTTGAAAATTTTGGTTAAACTCAAACATTCTATTCATGTCGTCTCTTCACCTCTGTGCCTTGCACAACTAAATCAAGTTTAAAGGAGGTGTTTTTCACCTTTTCCCCATTCCTATTGGGTATCTACGTTTTGAAAATTTTGGTTAAACTCAAACATTCTATTCATGTCGTCTCTTCACCTCTGTGAAGTTACACATCTTCCTCGCACAACTAACTCATGTTTAAAGGAGGTGTTTTTCACCCTTTCCCATTCCTATTTGGTACCTACGTTTTAGAAATTTTGGTTAAACTCAAACATCTTGTTCATCAGGGTTGGGCAAAAATTAGTCAATGATTATTGATTCATCACACAGACCGTTAGTCATGATTGGTAGTAAGTGACTAATTTAGTCATTAGTCGCCATATGTGATTGATGGCTAAATTAATCATGACTAATAATTAAATACGAGGCATGACTAATTTTGTCATAATATAGTTAGTTACGGCTAAATTTCGATAAATCATGTTCAAATGGGTGCTCAAAAAATGAAAAATACACAACTTCATCACTTTTAAAAAATTTTCTAACATAAATTTATTTCATCAAAACGAAAATCCTTCAACACCTTATTTAACAAAACTCAATCTTCCAATTATAAGTAAAACTCCGTCGTTATAGAAAGCCAAAAAATAATGATAATAATAATAAAAATAAAATAATCCTAGAACAAGCTACGCTTTGAAAAGTAAATATGTTTACATAACCGATTATTGGAAAAAATATTTCTTTGAATTAAAATTTATTCCACTTAAAAGGAGAGATTTCTACATTATTTGGAAAATACACCATCTAGGGGTCTTGATTGTAATAAAATAGTCATGTAGAATAATTATGTAAGTTTGGTTTTTGTTTATGATAACACTTTTTGAAGGTCGGCCTTGAGCACGAATCAACTAAACTCATCTCAAAATTTTTATCCGAAGTCTGTTGGATTTTGGTAAGTTGGCCATTTTTAGTCAGAGTTGGGCAAAATCAAACTAATTCAATCATGATTAAGAATTTTGATTGATGTTTAATCATGATTAAGAATTTTGATTGAAGTTTAATCATGATTAAGAATTTTGATTGAAGTTTAATCATGATTAAGAATTTTGATTGAAGTTTAATCATGATTAAGAATTTTGATTGACGTTTAATGATGATTGAATTAGTCATGATTAAATTAATCGTAATATGTTTAGGCATACCTCATGATTGAATTAATTATGATTAAATTATATAATGATTAATTTACTCATGACTAATTAAACTTCAATCAAAATTCTTAATCATGATTGAATTAGTTTGATTTTGCCCAACTCTGTTTTTCATGTCGTCTTTGGGAGCCATGAGTATGGGATGAACTTTGATTAGATTGTTGCTATCTTTCCATTTTCGTTTAATCGTTATTGGATGCTTCTATTTGATAATACTAAAGAAAAGTACTTAAAGAATTTGAAATTATTTTTATGTGTTAGTTTAAAAGGGAAGTTTTATATGGACTAGTAAGAAAACGACAAAGAGAAATTGACATTGTTCTGTTGTTAAGGCGAAACGCGCATAGGTGTGTACATAGGATATTGTAACTACATTATGCTATTCCCTTTCCGGAAAAGCTAATGTTTATTCATAATGGATTAGGAATGGGACATACTGCGGACGGGTGGAAATCCTTTTGTCCCTGCCCCAAGGGCAATTAGAGCCGGCTGAAACTATGCAGCCCTCGCATAGTTACAATAGGAACGCTGAATATCTCCGAGAAACTTACGTCGTCACATACGGCCCTCTGGACTGTGACGGCGCTTCCTATTAATTTTCCTCCCGCATTCCTTTCCTTCAGCTTGGGGGGGGGCGATTTAGCCGAAAATGCAGCTTTATCTCTGGAACGGAAGAGGACTGTTTATACTTTAATGAGTCTTCTTAATGTCTTGAGTGATAAAGTGTGAGAGGAATCCGTACCATGTGCCGCCCAACATCTAATTGTAAGCCCAGTTCGAACGTTCAACGGAATAGTTTTACCGCAAAGCACTTATCGAACTTAACAAGTCCAAACTCGCCTACCAGAGCTCTAATTTCGCGCGTGAAACAATCGTCATTCATAATTTCCGGACATTCTGAAAATTATCAATCACTTTTTTCTACTTTTAACAAAAAGAATATTATTGTTAGCAACTATCAAACCATCAGTTCACCCATTTTGTGCTCAATTTTTGAATAAAAATATATCTCTTATATATCACATCAATTTTTTTTTCTTTTTACGAGGGTTCGCAACAGCAGAGGCCATATAAACCCTCAGGGTGCGGATGTTATTGAAAAAAAAGCGCATTTGTATGTCGGGTTCGAATGCAGGGCGGCTGGATTCGACCTCGGGACCTTTACCCATGTGATGAGCGCCGTGTCAACGCCTAAACCCTTGTTGTCACCGACGCCCCCTGTGTAAAATTTATTAATGCTGTCAATTATGTAAAAAAAAGTAAAACAGATATATAGAATATAGGAATATGCTGCATGTTTTATCAACAAAAAAACAAAAAATATCATCCATCAATCTATAGTTATATGTAGGATTTATACAATGTGTATATATAAAAAAATCTGCGGGACTATTCATGTAATACATAATATATAAATTACGAATTTTTTAACACGAGATTTGAGATTGAAAAAATCAAGGTCACGGATGGGATTCGAACCCACATTCTTCGGAACTATACCCCGACACGTTGACCCTTTCGTAGTGGATTTGTTGAAGAGATACCCCGAACGTCTGGGCAAAACGGTGGTGTTTGTGTGGGTGTTTCAATCCACAGGTCTGGAGGGGGTAAAAGGTGGACGAAGCTGCTAAGGGTGGAACGTCCCAACCCCCGGACTTAACCACCGCGATCCGACCCTCAGGCCCTAAGGAAACAATAAAAGACATGATTAAAGAAGGTAGAAGCGTCAATGGACTGGGCCGACAGAGAAGCTATCACTTATCAATAGCTGGTTGGCCCTTGGAGGATGTGACTCCTAGAAGAAGGGTCATCCTCCTTCGATTAAAAATAGACCATGCGAGGTTGACACATGGGAACTTATTTTTGGGCCAAAGCCCGAGTATGTGTCCGGCAGAGAACGGTTGTTCGATGTGTCCCACTTATATGAAGGGTGCAATTCCTTGGCTCTATACCGAGAGCGCGAAGGAATGCCACCCGTTTTAAGAATGGTTCTTGAGAATGGAAAGTATTTGGGTACCCAGTATCGATTCTTGGAGAAAACGGAGTCGTTTTATTGAATATAGTAAAAATATGTGTTTACGCCGATATAAACATTTTTATTTAGTAATAGTTAATTAAGAAATCGTCATTTGTTATCTTAAAGTTATCATTTTGATGTATTGTGAAAACGAAAAATTTGTAAGGATCAAGACGCTGGAGGGAGAAAAAGGTCAATTTTCAGCAAGACGTCTTAAAAAGAGTGAGTCCCTCCCTGGTCTTCGACCTGTACGTACGAACGTACAACAGCTATCTTCAGCCAGTCATTCCCTGGTCTTCGACCGGTACGCACGAACGTACATCAGCTGTCTTCAGCCAGTCGCTCTCTGGCTTCCGACGGGTACGAACGAACGCACCTTTAACGTCGTCCGGCGAGTGGCTCCCAGACTCCAATCTCAAGCTCCGAAATAAGCACCAACTTCTCGTTTGATCTTCCCTGTCGTGAGTCGCTCCCGGGCTATGAACTTGTACGCACGAACGTACATCAGCTGTCTGCAGCCAGTCGCTCCCTGGGTTTCAACCTGTACGCACGAACGTACATCAGCTTTCTTCAGTGAGTCGCTCCCTGTGTTTCAACGTATACGCACGAACGTACATCAGCTATCTTCAGCCAGTCATTCCCTGGTCTTCGACCGGTACGCACGAACGTACATCAGCTTTCTTCATTCAGTCGCTCTCTGGTTTCCGACGGGTACGAACGAACGCACCTTTGATTTCGTCCGGCGAGTGGCTCCCAGACTCCATTCTCAAGCTCCCAGATAAGCACCAACTTCTCGTTTGATCTTCCCTGTCGTGTGTTGACAACAAGGCGTACGAACGTCCTTAGTCATTTTCTTCTCAACATTTTCATTCTGTATATCAACTAATCTCTCTCTATATAGCTATATTTCTTCTCGTTAACTTTGTTTCCTGGCCAGATTCTAGTTTCCGTATTTATGTCATAAATTGTGAATTAATAAATTTAATTATCAAACGAATTATTAAACTATTTTTTACCCATCAAATTCTTTACGCAACAGCCGGCAACTATCCCTGGTAGCGCCGGACTTGGAGGGTTGATATTCAATACTTACTCCCGCCGGCATCTATGAAACAATATGTATGTAGAAAATGTATACCTAGATTATGTTGAAGGTGAATGCACTTATTAGCGTGAAAATGTGATGTGAAAGGATTGAAGGCGGACTATTGCTTACTCCTCCACTCTAATTAAATGAATGGCATTTAAATAGGGGTGAATTATTTAAGGATAAACAGGAGTACAAATGGGTTTGGAACTGTATTCGTTGAGTCTAAATTGACCTAGTTGTTGAGGACCCCCCCCCCCAGCCATACTTTGTTGGCTGGACGGATAAGACCCAGGTTTGACCCCTCAGGATTTTGGAGACAGCGGGCAATTTATTGTAAATAACAAAAGCTAGAATTGCCAGTGAACTATGAGACGCGAATAGGCACAACTCGACACATGTATGTAGTACATGTGCGGTTGAGCCTATATAAATATCCGAAAAAAAAAAAAATAAATACTTTTTTTTAAATTAGTGCAGGTCATGCGAGGTTGACAAATGCACATTACTGAAGGGTGCAAATCCTTGGCTCCGAATAAAGAGCGTGTAGTAATGCCGCTCGAAATGAGAATTAATCGGCAGCAACGACCTGGGTTCTTTCCATTTAGGGAAAAAACCAGGGTAGCTTTATTGTATATAGTGCTGATGTATGGTTGCGGAATCTAGTGTGATGAGAGAATGTATTTACGAAACTAAAAAATCAGACGTAAAGGGTGATGAAGGAATATCGAGTTCCATCACCTTCACTATTTAAATGGTCTCTAAATAGGAACTAATGTATTTAAGAACAACTGAGGGTGGATTTTAAAACTGGTTGCGTTGGGGATAAAATGACTTAGCAGTTGATAACCTCTAACGCGATACATCGGCGACTGAACGATGGCCAAACCTGGGATCATGGGTATGACCCCGGATGCTAACACCCGGAGTGGTTGATTTTAGGGCCTGCCGGTAACTTACTGTAGATTACAAAAGCTGTAATTGCCAGTGGATTGCGAGAAGTGTTAGGCTCACTTTGTATATATGTGTGTACGTATGTATGTGCAGATTTGAGTCTATAAAGACCAACAGTCAGTAATCAATTCGTACTAATACCTTTGTTAAAATTGAGATTACTAGACAATTACAGAATATTGTTTCTACGTCAGAATCTTGACATTTGACAATTAATAACTTGTATAATTTATCCGTCCAGACGATTTGGACAGGATGTCAATTTTAGATCATTAATTAAATCGGGGCGCGATTTCAATGCAAATACCACAAAACCGTCTCGATTTTAAAGGCGATTTGTAAATACATAGATTCAATTTATCGAATCTCTTTGCTCAAGAAACTTCAAAATTTGGCGATCTTCAATGATCTTACAGATTTAACTAAGTCCATTGATTATCAAAATCTTAGTAAAAATTTTATGCAGCACTGTTCAAAAAAAAAAATTAAATTAATAATCGGGTTTTCAAATACGTCAGTAGGGTTTTTTGACGTTCGATTAAGAAATCAAATGAAAATTTCAGATACTTTTACTAACGTTTAATAAATATTGAACCCTTTTGCTTTTATTAACTTACATAACAACCCACTCGTCAATGTTATGTAAAACTCATATATGTTGAGGGTAATAATTGACGATATTAAAAATTTTAATGAATTATTCTTTTTATCAAAGCTCTTGGTTGAGGCAAAGTTTCACACTAACCTTATGATCCACCTTAATCCTGCTGGATCGAGCCCTCTTCTCTACACAGTTCCAACCCAAGAAACCACCACGTCGTCTTAATCGAAGATGGCCTCGAGACCTCATTTTCCCTTCATTCCTAACACTGTGTGCCAGCATTGGCTGATTTCTCGTGCATGTCTCCGGGACTATATGAAAAAAAATGTATAGTCTACAAATCACAAAAAAAAAAAAAAAAAATTGAATTGATATTTTTAAACTTGAACCGCATTTAAATAAAAAAAATCAATTTCGCGATAAATCGGCATAATTAGATTTGGTTTTGTATAGGCTAGAATCCGCAGAGGTACATACATACAGTCACATGCCGAGTTGAGCCTATTCGCTTCTCGTAGTCCACCGGCAATTTCAGCTTTTGCTGTATACATTAAACTGCCGGCAGGCTGGAGGATCACCACCTGTGTTTGCACTCCGGGGACAGACCCCAGTCTTATCCGTCTAGTCACCGAGGTTAGGCGAATCCTACACGCTCTCTATATAGAGCCAATAGTTCTAAATCCATTCGTACTCACGTACATTCCTAAATATATTCAATCCTCTTTTATATACCATTCTTTAATTAGTGTGACTCGATATTCCTCCATCACCCTTTACATATATGTATAGGCTGATACAGTACCCGAACGAATCCAATTGAGAGCCGCTGGGAAAATCGATATTCCGCAATCGACCTTCTCACATCCCACATTCACGCTAATAAATACATTCACATTACAAACGAATTGAATAATTGAGTTCTAAAAAACTTTAATAACTGTAGAACAAATAAATTAATTTAAAATTTTCACTCAAAACACCAAAATTTGAGTTTGTCGGGTAACTGGTTGTTTTATTTATTGTTACGTTTAAAAAATCAACATAAATTAATTTTTCATATTTTAATTAATTTTTATAATCAGTTACACAGTAAGTGAAGATTATAACTTTAATTTCTCTAGAACCAAGTAGTAAATGTTTGAGGTTCTTGTATACTTTTTTACAATAGAAAAGACTTTAAAAATTAGCAATAAAGACATCGTCAAAAAAAATCATCGATCGTGTTGAAGATATTGAAATTTTTTTCAGACCGCAATCTTTTCAATTTATCTTGTAACTGGTTGTTGTTCATTAAAGTTAGATTGTAAAAAAGAACTCCAAATTAAATTTTCATATTTTATTCAATAAATTTTCAATTTTTTTAAACCAGTTAAACGATAAATTGAGATTAGCGAATTTTAAAAGAAAATGCTTAATAACTTCAGAATGGATAAATTAATTTTGGAAAATTTAATTGTTTCACTAATTTTGTAAGTTATTTACATTAAAAAATAATAATCGATTCGTTCATGATATATTGAGGTTTTTCTTTAGACCACGATAATTTGAAGTCATTCTGTATCTGATAGTTTCATTAAAAGCCATGTTTAAAAAAACCATTAAATTTTTATGTGTGGTGATTAGTGACCGTTAATCGATAATTATTCAGAAATCACGAGATGCGGTCTGGTGTGATGTAGGTTTCAGAAAAACATTTTCTTTATCGTGCCAACGTTTCGATCTTTATTGAGATCATCTTCAGGGCCTGAGATTTACAAACATTATTTAAATTTAACAAATATATATAAGATGTGGAAAAAAGCTTAATTTAAACACCGTTTGTAAATCCCAGGCCCTGAAGATGATCTCAATAAAGATCGAAACGTTGGCACGAAAAAGAAATTGTTTTTCTGAAACCCACGCACCCCAGACCACATCTCACGATTTCCGAATAATAATTAATTTTTTATTTTCTCTTTCTTTAAGTAATTACACGATAAATTTAATTATTGCGTTTTGAAGGAAAATTTCAGTGTTTCAATATGCAGTTTCGAATTTGAGCTATTCCATGTTTATAATTGACATTCCAAATGTGTGAAAACAATTAAGTTACATCATAAAAAAATTTATCACGTTGTTTGCCTAAAGCACTGATTTATTGATAATAATAGCCCCAATGATTTTTTGAACCGTACTTATTATTAGTTTTATAATAAAATAGGCAGCCTAAAAATCAAATGCTACATTTTGCAAAAATCCACGCCGTAAAATCTTTCCGTGTGTTTATTCTGGATTTGGTACAAACAACTTACTTACAACATACTTAATTAAAATTACTTGTATGTATACAAACAGCTTGAACCAAACACCTTGCAAAAAAAGCTAAACGTTCCAAAACGTAATGTGCCAAAAATAAAAATGTGACGAAATATCTAGACCTTTTCTGGCTGGAAAGTCCCACCCAGAATCTGTTAGGGAGTTTCCGAGGGGGAAAAACGGTGTTTCTTTTTGTCGATTTTCCATCCTTCAAAAGCCTGTTAAGCACAACTACCCTAGATAGACATCCCGGGCTCCATGAATAATTGTGCCTTTGCGTCCGGACAAACGGCGCGGCCCTTTTATTTATTCTTTTCGGCTCGGTGCCCGGAACCTGACAGACACGGACCCGATGAATAATTCAACGATGGATTCTATTCACCATCATCTCGTTACTCGAATGAGATTGTGCGAGGGATATCGCGTTTTGAAAGTTGCACCGGGTCGGGATTTGTAATGAACATCTATTAAACGGAAAATTTGCCAGGAAATCATCGAGATTCTTCGATATTTTATTATTGTTGCGGCTGCACAACTGAAAAAAAAATTCACCGTCCTATTTCACGAGGAGGTTAAATGCAATAAAATGAATACGCAGGGGTGATCACAATGGGAAATGTAATTCTCGACCCGCATTAGCCAAATTAGTAAATAATTCAGAGGGCGGGCTGATGAAGGCATTGTGACGAACTTAGAAACGTCCTTCCGATGTGTACGGTCTGTGCACAAACACAACCGAGGCCCCCTCCAACAAGTGTGAATTCCATTTATTGAAATAGAAATGCGCTTAAGTGTTACCAACCCATTGTTAAAGCAGTTTGTTAACACCATGATTCTGCCAAGTTGAAAGAAGAAGGACGTTTCAAGAGTTAATGTTATTTATAACTTTCTTCATATTATCATTACCTATCTATTATTGATAAAAATCGAGTTAATTTATGAGTTAGAAACAGAATTTAATATATCTTCATATATTTTAATATATATTCAATATTAGTATTATTGCGCTGTGTAAATTTTTATTAAAAAAATGTGCTTTTATTGTTTTACTCTGGCTATTTTATTGTAAAACTAAAAATGGTTCTAAAAGTAATTTTTCACGTAGAAATTTTTAGACTTTTAATACATTGGCGTCATAAGCCTACCTAGTGACCAACGTTTTAACCCAAATTTAATCTTCTATTTAAAAAAAAACAAAAAAAACGATATTTTAAAACAAAAAATTTCAGGAAAACGAATTTCAGTTTATCTTGTAACTGGTTAAAAAATGAATGCAATTGAAACTTACATTTAATTTCATATGATGTTTTACAATCTTACTTTACAGAAAAACAATCAGGATAAATTGAAAAGGTCGAAGTTTGAGGAAAAAGTTCAAAACGTTCAAAACGAATTGTAGATTTTCTGAGGATGATTTTTTTCACATAATTTGGAAGCCGTTTTCATTCTAAAAAACGATACCATAAGCCCAAAAATTTATCGATTCGTTCTGAGGATATTGCTTTTTTTTCAGAAAACGAATTTTAATTTATCTTGTAACTGGTTACGAAATGAATACAATTAAAAACTACATTTAACGAAATATGGATATTTAATTTTTGTTGATGTTTTACAATCTAACTTTAAAGAGCAACAATCAGGATAAATTGAAATTTTGGAAACCGTTTTCATTCTAAAAAACGATACCAAAATACCAAAAATTCATCGATTCGTTCTGAGAATATCGAATTTTTGTTTCAGAAAACGAATTTTAGTTTTTCTTGTAACTGGTTAAAAAATGAATACAATTGAAAATTACATTGAATGAAATATGGATATTTAATTTTTGTTGATGTTTTACAATCTAACTTAAAAGAACAACAATCATGATAAATTGAAATAATCGAAGTTTCCAGGAAAAATTTCATTATGTTCCAAACGAATTGTTGAATTTCTGAGGATGATTTTTTCATACCTTTTGGAAACCGTTTTCATTCTAAGAAACGATACCATAAGCACAAAAATTCATCGATTCGTTCTGAGGATATTGAATTTGTTTCGGTTTTCGTTGAATTTCTGAGGACTTTTTTAACCTATTTTGGAAGTCGTTTTAATTCTAAAAATATACCATAAACCCAAAAATGCATCGATTCGTTCTGAGAATATTAATTTTTTTTCAGAAAACGAATTTCAATTTATGTTGCAACTGGTTAAAAAATGAATACAATTGAAACTTACATTTCATTTCTTGTGATGTTTTACAATTTAACTTTAAAGAACAACAATCAGGTTAAATTGAAATGATTGACGTTTGAGAAAAAGTTCAATAGCTTCAAATCGAATTGTTAAATTTCTGAGGATGATTTTTTCACACCTTTTGGAAACCGTTTTCATTCTAAAAAACGATACCATAAGCCCAAAAATTCATCGATTCGTTCTGAGAATATCGAATTTTTTTTCAGAAAACGAATTTTAGTTTATCTTGTATCTGGTTAAAAAACGAATACAATTGAAAATTACATTGAATGAAATATGGAAATTTAATTTGTGTTGATGTTTTACAATCTAACTCTAAAGAACAACAATCAGGTTAAATTGAAATGATCGAAGTTCGAGGAAAAAGTTCAATACGTTCAAAACGAACTGTTGAATTTCTGAGGATGATTTTTTCATACCTTTTGGAAACCGTTTTCATTCTACGAAACGATACCATAAGCACAAAAATTCATCGATTCGTTCTGAGGATATTGAATTTTTTTCGGGAAATGAATTTCAATTTATCTTGTAACTGGTTAAGAAATGAATACAATTGAAAATTACATTTAACGACAAATGGATATTTAATTTTTGTTGATGTTTTACAATCTAACTTTAAGAACAACAATCACGATAAATTGAAATGATCGAAGTTCGAGGAAAAAGTTCAATACCTTCAAATCAAATTGTAGATTTTCTGAGGATGATTTTTTTCACATAATTTGGAAGCCGTTTCATTCTAAAAAACGATACCATAAGCCCAAAAATTTATCGATTCGTTCTGAGGATATTGCATTTTTTTCAGAAAACGAATTTTAATTTATCTTGTAACTGGTTAAGAAATGAATACAATTGACAACTACATTGAACGAAATATGGAAATTTAATTTTTGTTGATGTTTTACAATCTAACTTTAAAGAACAACTATCAGGTTAAATCGAAATGATCGAAGTTCGAGGAAAAAGTTCAATACGTTCAAAACGAATTGTTGAATTTCTGAGGATGATTTTTTCACACCTTTTGGAAACCGTTTTCATTCTAAAAAACGATACCAAAATACCAAAAATTCGTCGATTCGTTCTGAGAATATCGAATTTTTGTTTCAGAAAACGAATTTTAGTTTTTCTTGTATTTGGTTAAAAAATGAATACAATTGAAAACTACATTGAATGAAATATGGAAATTTAATTTGTGTTGATGTTTTACAATCTAACTCTAAAGAACAACAATCAGGATAAATTGAAATGACCGAAGTTCGAGGAAAAAGTTCAATACGTTAAAATCGAATTGTTTAATTTCTGGGTATGATTTTTTCACACTTTTTGAAAGCCGTTTTCATTGTAAACAATCTAACTTAAAGGAACAACAATCATGATAAATTGAAATAAGCGAAGTTTCTAGGAAAAATTTCAATATGTTCAAAACGAATTGTTGAATTTCTGAGGATGATTTTTTCATACCTTTTAGAAACCGTTTTCATTCTAAGAAACGATGCCATAAGCACAAAAATTCATCGATTCGTTCTGAGGATATTGAATTTTTTTCGGTTTTCGTTGAATTTCTGAGGACTTTTTTAACCTATTTTGGAAGTCGTTTTAATTCTAAAAATATACCACAAACCCAAAAATGCATCGATTCGTTCTGAGAATATTAATTTTTTTTTCAGAAAACGAATTTCAATTTATCTTGCAACTGGTTAAAAAATGAATACAATTGAAACTTACATTTCATTTCTTATGATGTTTTACAATTTAACTTTAAAAAACAACAATCAGGTTAAATTGAAATGATGGAAGTTTGAGAAAAAGTTCAATATGTTCAAAACGAATTGTTGAATTTCTGAGGATGATTTTTGTCACACATTTTGCAAGCCGTTTTCATTTTAAAAATGGAACATAAACTCCAAAATCCAACGATTCGATGTAAAGATACTGAACATGAAAGATACTAAAAAAACTGTTTTTTCAACAAACTAATTTCAGTTTATTATGTAATTGGTTAAAAAAGGAAGAGAAATGAAAATTAAATAAAGTATGGAAATTTAATTTACGTTGATTTCTTTACAATTTAACTTTAAAGAACAACTATCAGTTATACGGTAAACTGAAGTGATCCAGGTTTGAAGAAAAAGTTCAATAGTTCAAAACGGATCGATGAATCTTTGAGAAGTATTTTTTTCACACATTTTAAATTCATTCTTCACCATACAATAGCACACATTTCAAATTCCTTTCAATCCTAAAAAAATGATACAAGAAAATCAAAAATTCATAGATTAGTTCCGGAAATGAGTTAAAATTCATTTTATCGTGTAAGTGGTTATTAAAAAAATATTGAAAATATGATTTTATCAAATAAAAAAATGTAATTTTGTTGATTTTTAATAATCAAATATTAACGAATAACAATCAATTAACAGATAAATTGAAAATGTTCAAAACGAATCGATGGATCTTTGAGGAGGATTTTTTCACACATTTTAAAAGTCCTTTCAATCCTAAAACAATGATACAAGAAAATCAAAAACTCATTAGTTAGTTCTGGAGATAAGTCAAAATTTCATTTTATCGTATAAGTAGTTATTTAAAAAAATATGCAAAATTTGACTTTACCAAATATGAAAATGTAATTTTGTTGATTTTTAATAATCAAATATTAACGAATAACAATCAATTAAACGATAAATTGAAGTTATCGGGCTCTGATGAAAAACATCAATTTCTTAAAAAAGAATCGAAGAATTTCTGGTATTATTAATTTTATTTTGAATGGAAAGCACTTTTTTCTAACTTATTTTGCAGTGTTTTTCTATTCTATAAAATTGGTACTAGGAATTCAAAAATATTTCGAATCGTTCTGGAGATAATAATGTTTTCCAGAAGGCCTCGATAATTTCAATTTATTCTATATTTAATTGTCGATCATTAAAAGTTTGATAAATTAATACTAATTTAAATTCTCACATTTTATTCAATTAAATTGTTAACATTTTATTTTTTTTAAACCAATTATACAATAAATTAAAATTAGAACCTGAATAACTTCAGAAATGATAACACAAATAAATGATATTTTGAGTTTTTTGTAACATTTTTTAAAATGGAAAGGCCTCGTAAAATGAGTGAAAAAATGAATTAAGGTTTTTAGTTGAGATAAAAAAGTCATTGTCACGAGCGGGATTCGAACCCACGATCTTCGGCTAGATACGCCGCTACTCTACCACTGGAGCTATCGCGACGTCGATCCACTCGGACACTAACTTCCCATCTCAACCCCACCTTTTGAATTTACCTTCCTTTTTGCCATTTTTCAAAACGAACTCAACTAAAAATCTTAATTAATTGAACGATATTAATTTGTCAAGCGGACCAAAAACACTAGGGAATTTAATGAGTGAAAAAATTCAACCACAAAAATTTATTGTTTCATGGAGACGTAATTTTCCTTCAGACCTTAACAATTTAAATTTAACTTGAAACTGGTTTTGTTCCTGAAGTTGGATTCTTTAAAAATCAGCACAAATTAAATTTTCATATTTTAATCAATTAAAGTTTCAAATTGTTCCATTTTTTAACCAGTTAGACGATAAATAGAAATTATTGAGAGTTCTTAAAGAAAGCTTTAATAGTTTCAAAACAAATCGATGAATTTTTAAATTTCTGTTATAATTTTTTTTAGAATGAAACGTTTTTTTAAAGTGCGTGAAACAAATTGTAAGTTAAATTAAAAAAAAATTGAACGCACCGACATTTTAAATTCGTAAAGCACCTACATGTTCTAAATGAAAAATTATTTTTGGAACGATATTTAAATTTACCAGCCTGAAAATATCAATCCATTTATTTTATGAAAACTTGCATATAAATCGGTCAAAACATGAAGTTTTCTTTGGTTTGAGCTGTTTTTATAATAAGGTTCAGAAGGTGAAACAGAAACTACGATAAAATTATTTGTGTGAATTAAAAAAAAAAAAATGAAATGTGTTATATGATTTAGTTTTCACCGAAAATTCTATATGAAGGTTACTATGAAAAAAAAATTATGAATATATTATCTTAATGGAACGTCTATGAATAGGGCAGAGGATAGATACTTAAACCGTTGAAAAATGAAAGAAGTGTGTTAGGAGGGATACCGGCATGAAATTACTATTGATGCCCACGTTATTATATACCGCTTGCGACACAAAACATAAATGGTTCGACATGCCAACTTGTGTGTAGAAATAAAAGGAAAGGAAGACGGATCTGATTTATCATAACTGGATGTGTATTGTAAAGGCGAGGGGAATAAAGGAACGATTTCGGATCAATCTGTCACACGTGAAGGCTTATTGTTGAAAACGACCCCTCAGCACGATATTGCCTTTGAATACGTCGTATGTAAATTCGGGTCTTCCCTAGGTTCTCTCATTAAATACAGATACCACAAGGCCAATACGTCATCTCGCGAATTCATCATCCTTTTTATATTAAAGTTAATACGAGGAAGGCGAGTGTTCGACAATGACTGATTTTTCCGATGCATCACTTGACAGACGTTATCTACCCTCCATTGTTGGCCACCCCTCGGGCAAGGGTTGGTGTTCGACTATGAGATATGACTCGTTACGACGGACCGATATGGTTCCGTACAAGCCGGACTGCCGATAACTGACTCGGGAAACATCTACTACCATAACAATGCACAACAAAAATATAAGAAAAGTCTTGAAACCCTCATAATTGAAAAAAAAGGATGAGTATTAATTTCAAAGACATTACATGATATATTACCATATGGAAAAAATGCGTATCAACACAAATATCTTTAATTAAGGTTTTTAGTTGAGATGAAAAAACGTTAATGGCACGAGAGGGATTCGAACCCTCGACCTTCGGCTAGATACGCCACTGCTCTACCACCTGAGCTATCGTGACCTCGATCCACTCGGACATCAACTCAAAACTCATAAGGTGGGGTTGAGATGGGGAGTTGATATCCGAGTGGATCGAGGTCACGATAGCTCAGGTGGTAGAGCAGCGGCGTATCTAGCCGAAGGTCATGGGTTCGAATCCCTCTCGTGCCATTAACTTTTTTTCATCTCAACTAACAACCTTAATTAATTGTCTTGTATTAATTGGTCAAGCGGACCACGAAAATAGTGAATTAACAAATATCTTTGTCTAGCTAATTCATGAAAAAACAGTTATTCAACTGTTTATTACACTTACACAAAACATTTAATTAATTTTTTTTTGTTTAAGACGTTTGGTAGATCTCCACCTTAAAAGGAGGTTACAACATAAAGCATAAAAATAATATTAATTAATGCATTACAATTAATTAAGGTTTTTAGTTGAGATAAAAAAGTCAATGGCACGAGAGGGATTCGAACACACGATCTTCGGCTAAATACGCCGCTATTACACGAAATTTTAAAAATGGCAAAAAGGAGGGAAAATTCGAATGGTGGGGTTGAGGTAGGAAGTTGGTGTCCGAGTGGATCGAGGTCATGATAGCACAAGTGGTAGAGCAGCGGCGTATCTAGCCGAAGATCGTGGGTTCGAATCCCGCTCGTGCCATTGACTTTTTTATCTCAACTAAAAACCTTAATTNAAGTTATGGGCTTGAAGAAAAAAGAAAATTTAATTGTTACTGAAGACAACATAACAGTTCTTGTTCAATTATAGTCAATGTTAATACTGAGTTTTATCATTTATTAATATTAGAAGTATAGACCAATTTTTCACCGATGAACACTCTGGATCAAGGTATGGGCTTGAAGAAAAAAGCAAACTTAATTGTTACTGAGGAAAACACAATAACCCTTGGTCAATAATAGTCAATGTTAATACTGAGTTTTATCATTTATTAATATTAGAAGTATAGACCACTTTTTCACTGATGAACATTCTGGATCAAGGTATGGGCTTGAAGAAAAAAAAAATTATTTTACTGCCAAGCTTTCAACTTATTATAAGATCATAATGAGTGCAAAACAGCCTTTAATATGATACAGATTGACATATTTAAACTTTTTATAGGTGATCTTAAATTCCTCGAATAACTCAGGATTAACATTGACTATTGTTGACCAAGGGCTATTATGTTGTCCTCAGAAACGTCTAAATTTGCTTTTTTCTTCAAGACCATACCTTGATCCAGAGTGTTCATCAGTGAAAAAGTGGTTAATATTTCTAATACTGAAAACAGAAACTTCATGAGGTAACAAAAGACATGGCCATGTCATGTCATATTATACGTTTATAGACCTCAGTCCATAAACAGGACGCAGTCCTTGGCAATGTCGGGACTGAGTCCGTTTTCAAGGAAATTTGAGATCGCCTGTAAAAAACTTAAATATCCAAAAAATCGCAGATTGTTTTGCCCTGATAATGACCTTAAAGTAGTTCTGAAACGTGACAGAAACAACTTCTTTTGCTTTCTTCTTCAAGACCATACCTTGATCCTGAGTGTTCGCAAAAAACAATATTCTCTTTACATCTAATAAACAATTTTTATTTTTGCCTTGGAACGTATTTGTAAAACGCTACTAGACCCTGCCTCTGATGCATTATTAATGTACTAGAAAGAAGAGTTTATTAATTGAATATACAATAATTTCTTTAGCATTTTCACAATTATTTTGGGTAGACCATACACTTTATGTGTACCGCCAAAAAGGCAATAGATCAACTCTTCTTTCCACTTTCTGAAAGTAAAGCTAAATGGTTAAATATTTCTTTAAGAACGTATTCGAAATCTGTGTCAAAGGAAAAATCTCGGAGTACAAAAGATCAACTTTGCAAAACTCACGGACTTTAAACTACGAAAAAAAGCTTAAGAAAAAAGCTAATCACTTTTATAAAGAAAACGAAAGCCTGAAGAAGCAAATCAAGATCTGTGATTTAGAATGATAAAAACTTAGGGGAAATAGAGAAAAATAAACAATTCTAAAAAAACTGAATTTTTAGAGGTGCTGATTTCTAGAGTTCTAAATGAATATATTTAGATGAAATATGTATAAAAGTTACTTATCATTTTTCTTTTGACACAAGCTCACAACCAACCAATTTGCGAAAACTAGGATTTTCCAGCTTTTTGGAAACAGTTTTGATGTTACAAAACAATAATTGTAATTGATACATAATCACTATTGAGTTTTTATAAATGAAGAATCTGATGCTTTTATCATTATAGGAAAGGACTAAAAACAAAATTTGTTTTTACGAACTGCGAATTGACAAACTGTGTTCAAGGTAAAGTAAATTTAAAATTAATAAAACGCAGTATGTGTGTATTATTTTGCTGACCCATAAAACATCAAGTGGCAACATTTTTCTTTCTTTCGCGATAAAACGTAGTATTATTTTTTTTAGGAAGTCTCTTTTTTGTAGAAGAATGCGTTCCCAAATTGAAATAAAGATTTTGCTTTTGGGGCACGTAAAATATGAAAATGGTGCTTGTTAAGAAGGCGAGCTTGTTTTTCTTCCACTTACTAACATTGCAATACCTCTCTGCTCGAGTACCATTTCTTTTATGCATCTCAAATCTACATTTTTCATATTTATTTTACATAACAGAAAACAAAATGTGTAACATTGTTCAGTAAAAAATATAAAATTTATTAGTAAAAAGATCTACTTTTTGGTATATGTCATCAAAGAAAATTTATAAAAAAAACCCATTCAGAAAATAAAAACACAACGTTGAAAAACATAAACACCTTTTGATTGAAGTGATTGCGCATAGTAAAATGTACATTGGAAGAAGGGCAGCCGGCTCGTATTAGCATAATTTTTACATCGAAACTGCAAATTTACGAGTGTGATCACGTTAGTTGGCTTAATAGGCTGTATACTCATATTTGTTTAAATGCGTTTCACCGGGGGAGAGGGTGTAAAATATTCACTCCCACTATCATCGCCGTCCAACCGGTTTGTAATAGTCATTAATGCGATTATTATCTCACCCCCCGAAAAGAGGGGTTGAACGAAAAGCGTTTCTGGAATACGTCGACCTCATGAATGCATAATAAAGGCGGAATAAATAATTGTCATTTCATACTCCGAAATCAGAACATGTAGTTTTTGGTAGATAAGTAAATATATATAGACCTGAAGAAATTGCGAAGATTTGACACTGTGGTTGATGAATGCTTAGATTTATTATATTGTTTCTGTACGTTTCCAGTTTATTTAGAATACAATTAATTAAGGTTTTTAGTTGAGATAAAAAAAGTCAATGGCACGAGCGGGATTCGAACCCACGATCTCATCACGATTTATCTCAACTAAAAACCTTAATTAATTTTAATATATTAATTGGTCAAGCGGACCACGAAATTAGTGAATTTAATGATTTAAAATGAATTATACTTCACTAAAGCTCTCCGTGGCCATTTCATTTGTCGTCGAGAATCAATTCCGATTACACGACATTTGAAAAATGGCAAAAAGGAGGGAAAATTCAAAAGGTGCGATTGAGATGGGAAGTTGGTGTCCGAGTGGATCGAGGTCACGATAGCTCAAGTGGTAGAGCAGCGGCGTATTTAGCCGAAGATCGTGGGTTCGAATCCCGCTCGTGCCATTGACTTTTTTATCTCAACTAAAAACCTTAATTAATTGTAATAATTAATTGGTCAAGCGGACCACGAAATTAGTGAATTTGTTTAGAATTTTTTGAAATATTTGCCATTCTGAAAGGACGTAACACGTAAACAAGAATATGACTATACATTTTTTTATAACTGAGAATCGATATAAGTCCATTCTTAGATAAACTAGGTGGATTTGTTCCATTATTGGACCGATGAACCAAACGAAGTACCAACACATTTTGAAATGCAGCTTTTTCAAATCGAACGCTTAATTTGAAATTAACCACTTTTTTAAAGAAATTAACCTTTTTAACTTTCAAATTAAACCTTTTAAATTTCAAATTAGCCCTTTTTAGTTTTAAATTAACCATTTATTTAAAACATGTAAAATATAGAACATGGCCTGAAAGTAAGCAAGTAAAGTAAATTCCTGCATTTGAAAATCAATAATTGGCTCGTAGAAAACCATATAACAAATAATATTAAAACTTAAAATTATATGAATTTAAATGTAAAACGAAATTAACATTCTTATGATTTGAGATATTTTAAATTAAAAAAAAAATAATTGTGCTCCTAGAAGTTGATATGAAATAAACGTAAAACCAAATTAATCTTCTTTCCATTTGAGATGAAGTTGGTGTCCGAGTGGATCGAGGTCATGATAGCACAAGTGGTAGAGCAGCGGCGTATCTAGCCGAAGATCGTGGGTTCGAATCCCGCTCGTGCCATTGACTTTTTTATCTCAACTAAAAACCTTAATAAATTGTAATATATTAATTGGTCTAGCGGACCATGAAATTAGTGAATTTAATTAATGCTTTATGTACATACATACACGAGCAGTGAGTTAATCCTATCATTTCTCGCAGTCCACCGGTAATTCTAGGTATTGTTATTCATAATAAATTATAGGCTAGAATCATCCACCCAGGGTGCGGACAGACCGGGGGCAGACCTCTGTTATCCATTCAGCCACCGAGGTTTGGCTCGGGGGGGGGGGGGGGGGGGGTTGCTCTCCTCAGCTAGGGCAATGTATCACCCAACGTATGCAGTCCCAAACATCGTACTCACGTTCATTCTTAAATGATTCATTCCAATTTACATACTATTCATTTTATTAGAGTAGAAAAGTACGCGATATTCTCCCATCGATTCTCTCACATCCTCAAATATCACGCAAATAAGTACATTCACGCTAATATATACATTCACCTACAACACAAACTTGGTATACACTATTATTACTATATACAGACGTGGTAAAAAAAAAATGCATCAATTAATAAAAAATCTATATTTTTACAAAACGGCACATTGTTTATCAATTCTGATGGTTTTAGCAGATGTTGTGAAATGAAAAACTATCATTAATAACATGTTAGACACATTCTAATAATTTGTGGATCCACCTTTGGCTTTCATCACTGACGCAATTCTTGTTGGCATCGAGTCAACCAAATTTTTAATGATTTCGTCACTGATCTCTTGAATTTTTAATCGTTTGCTTCAGCTCATCTTTAGTTTTAGGCTTGGCTGCATTAATTTTTTTCTTCATGATCATCCACAAGTTCTCGATGGGGTTTAAATCTGTTACTTGACCATGGCAATACTGAGATCTTATTTTTCGTTAAAAACTGCTTTACCTACACAAACACATGAGCATAAAGAAAATAATCATTACAAAGCACAAAGACGGTTACATTTTTAAAACCAATTATTATGAGTTTTTGCAGATTTTGCTCTGTGACATGGAGCAGAATCATCTTGAAAAATGAAGTCATCACGGTGTGTAAGGTGGTTTCTCTTTGAGCGGACTAAACTCTCTTCCAAAATTTTTACGTACTTTTCTGCGTTAACCGAGCCATCTATAACGTTAATCTGGCCAAGACCAAAGTAGGAAAAACATCCCCAGATCATTACACTTGCCGCATGTTTCATTGTTTTCAAGGTGCAGGATTCGTGAAATTTTTCGTGTGCACGACGTCTTACATAAGGACTTCCATTAGAGCTAAAGATGTTAAATTTGCTGAAAACATCACTTTTCTGTTGTCTTCTGATGTCCACTTTTCAAACTGTTTCGCCCAATTTAAACGTGATTCCTTCATCTTTTTATTGGGAAATGGTTTTGTGGCTGGTTTTTTGCCCATAAACCCCCCCCTTTCTCTCAACCGTCGGCCGACGTTTCTTTATTTATACCAATTAAATTCCTATCTGCTAAATCTCTTGATCCTAGGCAGTTTTGAATCGATCTTCTATCGACAATCGTATCATCATCCGGTCCAATCTCTCATTTCTTTTTCTTTTTCTCCCAGTACCTTTTTTCCGCTCTAGGCTATCCTTAGAAAGATTTTTCTTTACAACTCTTACCACTGTGGATTGGTGATACTTTACCCTCTTCGCTATTTCTCTTGAAGAAAATCCCACCTCAGTGCTAGTGTTACGCATTTTTTTAGTGCACAAAGCTGCTTAAAATTCTATGTTTTGAGCAAATAAAATATTGTTTTATACGTCTCAGTGGTTAAAATCAAACTAAGAGTCATTATATGAGTTTGCTCTAATCTTTATAAGTTAACATAAGCAATACCGTTGAATTATAACATCGTTTAGGATTAACTAAAAAAAAAATAAATAGGTGATGCGATTTCTTGGTCACGAGAGTATAATAGAAAAACATCTTTTCTACCAAGAATCGGTACAGGGTACTCAAATACTCGCCATACTCAAGAACAATTCTCAAATCAGATGGCATTTTGCCTGCGCTTTCTGTATGGAGCCAAGTAATTGCACCCTTCAAACAGATGTGACACATGGAACAAACTTTCTCTGCCGGACATACGCGGACATCGGCCCAAAAATAAGTGTCCGTGGGTCAACCTCACATGGTTTATTTTTAATCAGGTGAGGATGACCCTTCTACGAGTCAGATCCTCCGATACCACCCATCGATATTGTTCTTGGTAAACGAGAGATTCTCCGGTCCATTTGACCTGCCACTTTCTTTTAATCAAGTATGTCAATCTATAAACAAATTTAAGTTTCTTTTGCCCTGATGATAACCTTCAAATAGGTCGAAAGCCCGGCAGTAACAGAATTTATTGTTTCCTTCAAGACCATACCTCGATCCAGAGTGTTCATAAGTGAAAAGTGGTCGATACTTCTAATATTAATAAATGATAATACTACCCTATCGTCCCAGTCAAATCAAACGAGGAATACAAACATACAATAAATTTACATAACTCAAAAATCTTGGATATAGACCCTCAAAAACAAAACTAATTAAATTTGAAAATGTTCTTAATAGAATAAAGAAAAGTGGTAAGCTAATGCAATGTTTTTTACTTTATTGGTGCTTACAAACGTATACATGGAATACTATTTGTTTTATATATTTAAATCTTTTGCTTTAATATTTTTCAGTGACAACGAAGTCTGTTACAGAAATAACAAAAACAATATTTTAATATTAGAAATATCGATTACTTTTTCACTCACGAACATTCTAGATCAAGGTATTGTCTTGAAGAAAAAAGCAAATTTAATTGTTACTGAGGACAACATAATAACCCTTGGTCAATAATAGTCAATGTTAATACTGAGTTATATCATTTATTAATGTTAGAAATATTGACCACTTTTTCACTGATGAACACTCCGGATCAAGTTATGGGCTTGAAGAAAAATGAAAATTTAATTGTTACTGAAGACAACATAATAGCCCTTGGTCAATAATAGTCAATGTTAATACTGAGTTTTATCATTTATTAATATTAAAAGTATAGACCACTTTTTCACTGATGAACACTCTGGATCAAGTTATGGGCTTGAAGAAAAATGCAAATTTAATTGTTACTGAGGACAACATAATAGCCATGGGTCAATAATAGTCAATGTTAATACTGAGTTTTATCATTTATTAATATTAGAAGTATAGACCACTTTTTCACTGATGAACACTCCGGATCAAGTTATGGGCTTGAAGAAAAAAGAAAATTTAATTGTTACTGAAGACAACATAACAGTTCTTGTTCAATTATAGTCAATGTTAATACTGAGTTTTATCATTTATTAATATTAGAAGTATAGACCAATTTTTCACCGATGAACACTCTGGATCAAGGTATGGGCTTGAAGAAAAAAGCAAACTTAATTGTTACTGAGGAAAACACAATAACCCTTGGTCAATAATAGTCAATGTTAATACTGAGTTTTATCATTTATTAATATTAGAAGTATAGACCACTTTTTCACTGATGAACACTCCGGANAGAAGATCATATAAAAATTACTTATAATTAGAATATAAAATTTAATGAAATTAAACGTAAAACCAAATTAATCTTCTTTCCATTTGAGATTTGTTCGTCAAAAAAAATTAACACATACATATTTAAAAATTCTGTAATTAAGAGAAAAGGAATTTCATTTTTATAATTATTTTTATACAATTTTTACTTTTATGTGTAATTAATTTTGATATGGTATCCTAAGAGTCTAATTACTTTATATAAAAATAAATTCTCATATACACAGGAATTTTATTTTACGTGCCTTATTTTATACCATACTTAAAAAAAAATTTTTTTAAAGGGTCATCCGACAACTTGGTTATTTTCAACCTTTTTACCTTTTAAATGAATCCTTTTTACATTCAAATTAGGCATTTTTAGTTTTAAATTAATCCTTTATTTAAAACATCTACAATCTAGATGATAGTATGCAAATAAGCGATATAATTTGAGATTTTTTAACTAAATAAAATAATTGTGCTCCTAGAAGATCATATAAAAATTACTTATAATTAGAATATAAAATTTAATGAAATTAAACGTAAAACCAAATTAATCTTCTTTCCATTTGAGATTTGTTCGTCAAAAAAAATTAACACATACATATTTAAAAATTCTGTAATTAAGAGAAAAGGAATTTCATTTTTATAATTATTTTTATACAATTTTTACTTTTATGTGTAATTAATTTTGATATGGTATCCTAAGAGTCTAATTACTTTATATAAAAATAAATTCTCATATACATTGGAATTTTATTTTACGTGCCTTTATTTTATACCATACTTTTTAAAAAAAAATTTTTAAAGGGTCATCCGACAACTTGGTTATTTTCAACCTTTTACCTTTTAAATGAATCCTTTTTACATTCAAATTAGGCATTTTTAGTTTTAAATTAATCCTTTATTTAAAACATCGACAATCTTGAAGATAGTATGCAAATAAGCACGTTATAATTTGAGATTTTTTAACTAAGTAAAATAATTGTGCTCCTAGAAGATCATATAAAAATTACTTATAATTAGAATATAAAATTTAATGAAATTAAACGTAAAAGCAAATTAATCTTCTTTCTATTTGCGATTTGTTCAAGTAAAAAAAAATATCTCAGAGACATTTAAAAATTCTGTAATTAAGAGAAAAGGAATTTGATTTTTATAATTATTATTATATAATTTTTACTTTTATGTGTAATTAATTTGGATATGGTATCCTAACAGTCTAACTACTTTATATAAAAAAAATTCTCATATACACAGGAATTTGATTTTACGTGCCTTTATTTTATACCATACTTTTTTAAAGTTTTTTTTTTTTTAAATGTCATCCGACAACTTGGTCATTTTCAACATTTTTACCTTTTAAATGAATCCTTTTTACATTCAAATTAGGTCTTTTTAGTTTTAAATTAATATCCTTTATTTAAAACATTTAAACTCTAGAAGATGGTATGCAAATAAGCACGATATGATTTGAGATTTTTTAAATAAATAAAATAATTGCGCTGCTAGAAGATCATATAAACATTATTTATAACTACAATTTAAAATTTAATGAATGTAAGCGGAAAACCAAATTAATCTTCTTAATATTTTAGATTTGTTCAAGTAAAAAAAAATTAACTCATACATATTTAAAAATTCTATAATTAAGGAAAAAGGAATTTCATTTTTATAATTATTTTTATATAATTTTTAGATTTATGTGTAACTAATTTCGATATGGTATCTTAAGAGTTTTTATATAAAGTACATAGTTGTACTTTATATAAAAAAATTCTCATATACACAGGAATCTTATTTTACGTGCCTATATTTCATACAATCCTTTTTTAACAAATCTTTTATGGATTATCCGACAACTTGGTTATTTCAGCATAGAGCGCACGCGAAATATAACATCACACATTCAATACACATTCGTACAAATAAATATTCACACTTATATACATTGCATTCATTCTATTTAGTAGAATCTGAGAAGATGTTTTAATAATTACAGAAATGTCGAAATCTAATTGGAGTTGATGGGGTACCCATCCCTTATTTTATAAGTTTTGACAGGGTTAATTTCAAATTAAAAGAGTTAATTTCAAAGTAAAATGAACAAATTAAAGTAAAAAAATCAAAAATTGGGTGTCATAAAAGTTAATATGAAATTTAAAAAGCTTAATTTGAAGATATAAAAGGTTCATTCAAACCTTTTAGGGGGAAAAGGGTTAGTTTGACGAAAAAGATATAAACATTTACAATATGAGAATTTGAAATTATAAAAAAAATAAGTAATACGCGGTTGACACGAATCGACTGTAGGGTGGGCATTCATTGGTTCCGTATATGGAGCTAGTAGAAATGTCATACGTTTTGACACACAGAACACTCTTTGACTTGACTTTTAATTAACTCGTGTGTATAAGATGGATTGTGCAGTTGTAACATTCCTGAATTTAAATAAACATTCGACAGGGCTCGTTCAGGCATTCTTATCAGTAAATTGAGTCAATATATGGAAGAAGTCAAGTACTAAGGTACTTAACTTTGGCTTGTAGTGACTGCCTGTAGCCTATCACAGCTTCCATCAGGTGACAGTCACTGCATCAACACAGTCCATCATCCAACCATAAAGCAATGAAAAATGAAGGGCTTTCTGTTTGGAAAAGGGCGTAACTGGCTTAACTCAGACCCTTCGAAAAGTTCTCAACAAAATTGAGTATCGTGGTCAACTGACGGTTCAGGTGTTCTTAAACCAAGGCTCACCCGGGAGAGATCTTGGCTAGGGGACTTTTGATAATGAGACTTCGTAGCGCGTGGACTTCAGTGCTTTCTTGATGAAGCTGTGCTTGCGGCCTGGACGGCGTGGATCCATGGTCCTTTGTGACGAAACTGTATACAAGACGTCTGATGGACAACCATGGAAGAATTCGTGGTCCCTAGTAACTGGCTAGTTCGGGCTATATTGTGAAAAGTTTGTGCGTTATGTAAATAGAAAAGAATGTTTTTAAGAACGAGTGGGTGGAGACCGCGGTGGCCGAGTGGTTAGTATGAGAGACTATCATGCCGCGGTCGTGGGTTCGATTCCCACCGTCGCCTCTGGCCCTTTTTTCACAATAACCCCCCCCCCAATTTGAAGACACATAAGAATTGTCACCATGGCTAATATGCATAGTTCATAACGCAAAAAAACCGAGTGGGTGCTTGAATGGATGTTTACGTTAAAACTTACATTCGTTCGATGCTGAAATGACCTATCTGATGTCATCCACCTCGGGCTGACACAATTCCGTGGAAGTTAAAACTTCAGCGTCAAAAGTACAATACCGATGAGATGACAAGGGAGGAAATGAGATTTTTTTCGCCCTAATGACTTCACCAGATAAAAATTTCACGCACATACAACTGTTTGGTGTATCTAGTTTTACAAGTAAGGTTTTTAGTTGAGATAAAAAAATCAGTGTCACGAGCGGGATTCGAACCCACGACCTTCGGCTAGATACGCCGCTGCTCTACCACTTGAGCTATCGTGACTTCGATCCACTCGTACACCAACTTCCCATCTCAACCCAAACCTTTTGAATTTTCCCTCCTTTTTGCCATTTTTCAAATGTCGTGTAATCTATTTGATTCTCGGCGACAAATGAAATGGCCACGGAGAGCTTTAGTGAAGATGTACTTCATTTAACTTATTAAATTCACTAGGTTTCATAGTTCGCTTGACCAATTAATATTTTTCAATTAATTAAGATTCTTAGTTGAGATAAAACAGTCAGTGTCACGAGCGGGAGGGAAAATTCAAAAGGTGGGGTTGAGATGGGAAGTTGGTGCCCGAGGGGATCAAAGTTACGATAGCTCAAGTGGTAGAGCAGCGGCGTATCTAGCCGAAGGTCGTGGGTTCGTATCCCGCTCTTGACACTTACTTTTTTATCTCAACTAAAAACCTTAATTAATTGAAAAATATTAATTGGTCAAGCGGATCACGAAAACTAGTGAATTTACAATTAAGTTCAAATAGTGGATTGACATAAGCACTGTGCCAGCAGTATTTAACAGAAACATAAAATAATTCGAACAACTTCTTCCTCCATATTGAGAAATTCAGCAGAATGAAACCTGATTTCGGCAGACAATAGAAGTAATTTGTGTTGAATCTTCTAATGAGATTATGTAAGTGAGGCTCTTTTAAAAGCTGAATGAGAGGGGGGGGGTTCGAATTGCGTTAGCGGATGTACACTCGGTTAGCCCGTAGAATGAGAAATTAATGGAAGTTTGTGTTAATTAATTTGGAAAGAGCGAGAAAGCGTTTGGAAGTGGTCCATCCTCTCTTACTCACTTACCTTCCAGCCCGGTTTCCCCTCCGCCCTGCGAGAAACACCCTCTTTCCCAGGGAGAAATGTTGATTTATTTTCCCTCTTAGACGCCGGGAATCATCACTTTTCTTCCAGCGCACCAACCACAGTCAACCTCGCCGTTTAATTAATCTCAGCCGACAATAACTTTTAGTTTCACCGGCAGAACGTTAAGGGGAGAGAAAAAAAGACAATTCGAATAAATTAACTTTAATAAATACGTCTCTTAAAACGCGTTATTTCTCCTTAAAAAACCGCTATTAAGGTATTGGAAAAAAATGTGCAAAGCTTTGCAAATAGGGTAGAATTCAATTTCATCGACTCGGCAATTTCCTAAGGGCCAGTTAGTATAGTGCTTTTGAATTAGTTAGCAGTTGATTCAAGGAGCTAAAACGAGGCAGATAATAGCTTTCCTTTTGTATTGTGCCTCCTCTTATTTCTTAATAAGTACGTTTATTTTTTCTTATTTATAATTTTCCATGCAAAATTTAAAACAGTCTTACTTGTTCTATTTTACAATAGACCACAGAAAAATCGTTCCTCCCCTGTCTGCACAAAATGAAGCAACAGAAGCACATTAGTCCATTATTTACTCCCATCAGAAACAAAGTCCACCATTGCCATCTTATATTTTACGACTCATAAAAGTAAAAAAAAATCTACACTGGGAAAGAATTAGTTACTCACCCCAAAAAAATAATAGAGCTAGTCAACAATTTATTGTTGTTTTTTTGTTTTTTTTTTCAGATTTGGGATTCCTCCTTTCCTCCACTGTGACCTATATAGTTCTATTGTGGAAACCGTTTAAATTAGGCATATTTTGGAAAGTGCACTTTTTCCTGAGTTTTAAGCATTTTTCTCGTCGCCTCTTCGCACACCTCTTTTGGTGCCTAGTCTAACCAATTACATCTTAAAATGGATCCTTAATCCAAAACCTGGTGGAACAATACCGCAGGCATGAGGCACGTGAAGAGATTAATAGCAAGGCCATAGGCAAAACTTACAAAAGAATTACTGGAAGGCAACCCCAACAGAACCAGGAATCAGGTTTGAGTCGTGACAGGGCACTGCCACATAAGAAACACTGTGAGATACTGACAGGAAGAGGAGGAGACCGCAAGGCACATTTTATGTTTCTGTGAAGGTCAATGTAGGTGCAGTTTCTTGCAACTAGGACAGGAAAAACCTCCAGCACGATCCTACACCAAGGATCCGCTGGCAAAGCTGTGGAGGCTGGTTAATAGCCTGACGCTGGCCAGTGAGTTATAAATCACAGGAGAGCACAATAGATCCAATCAGGTAACCAGGATTCTGGTTGGGCTCCTGACTGGGCACTACCACTTATGAAAGCACATACACCGGATAGGAGTACAGACAGAAGAAACACAGCGTAGATACTGCTAGGAAGAGGAGGAGACCGCAGAACACATTTTATGTTTCTGTGAAGGTCTATGCAGGTGCAGGTTCTTGCAACTAGAACAAGAAAAACCACAAGTAAAATGCTACACCAAGGAACCGCTGGCAAAGACTTGGAGGCTAGTTACTAGTCTGAGGCTGGCCATTATACGGGCACAGCAGGGAATTTCTACCGGTCATTATTCCCAACATTACAAAAGATGTCGTGGTTTCAAGAAATAGAGAGAGGAAAAGCTTTCTTCTCAACAACTACACGACTCCGAACTGGCCATGGCATCTGCGGTTCATATCTATACAGGATTAACTGTACATCGCCAAACTGCGCAACGTGCGATGGAGAAGAGAGCCTTGACCATATATTACTACAATGCACCGAATATGAGGCACAGCGAGAACAATTTCAGAAAGAATTGGACGCTCTGGGGCAAGTGAAAAGGCCACAGAACTTAAGCTCGCTACTGGCAGAGGGTGACACGGAGGTCTATGACGCCTTGTTCAAATACTTCAAGAATTGTGATATTAATGTTTAAGTTGTCGTTGTTTATCCTATTATTTATATATTTACAAGCCTATTTATTTATTTATTCCTCTAGTAATTCCTTTACATAGATAGTTACTTTGAATGATAGTCACTGGTACCTGAATCTGGCTGAATATCCCTGATAAAAAAAAACCTTTATCTCTATCTCATTCACTATATCTCTCTTTTTAATGTTGTTTCCTACCGACCAAACAGGAGTGTCTTGTTGCTCTTTCCTACCATCCCACACGTGGTTTGTTAAAAATTCTTCAATATTTACAGACTCACTAACAATACCCACTCACCCTAAGAAAAGATGACCTAATCTACAGTTGGCAGGGCTCAGAGTACAGGTGCACGACTGACGTCCTGCCCCTACAACTAAATAAAAAGTCTGTAGGATAGTCATAATCCTACCGACTTTCTTCCATTCATGCTAATAAATACATTCATATAGTATGTACAGAATTTCATTCATTCATTAGACCAATTTACATTTGATGGGCTTGTGGAGTACTCGATATTCCTCGACATCCACGTCCGATTACACAAAACATTCACGCTAATAAATACATTCATATAGTATGTACAGAATTTCATTCATTCATTAGACCAATTTACATTTGATGGGCTTGTGGAGTACTCGATATTCCTCGACATCCACGTCCGATTACACAAAACATTCACGCTAATAAATACATTCATATTGGAGAGGTCGCACCATCTCGGTAGTATTACTACAATCTTGATAGCGGTGACCTATCCCTCACAACACACAACAAATATATAATTACCTAAACTAATTTGGCGAGGCTGTGAGCTACTCGATATTCAGTCACAGCCACACCCAGACATACCACATCACCAATGCTAATAAATACATTCACACTGCAAAATGCAGATTGACGTGGTTGGTTATATGTATCCATACGCATTATCAATTTTAAGTACCTAATAAGATTATCTCTTATAAGTCACTGCTATGCTTAAGAACTATTCCCAGATTAGATGGTAGGTCACACCGTTCTCGGTACTTTCTTAACTTATTACATTCCTCTAATTGGTGTCTCACCATTACCGAGTTTCCACAGAGTGGGCAGCGTTTTTGACCTCTACCCGCTAAGAGTTGACCATGCGTGAGAAGGGTGTGACCTATTCGCAACCTTGTTAATATTATTTTGTTACGTTGTTCCAAATTCTCCACGGTCCATGGCCTCACCGTACCTTTATGTATTTTTAGTTTTTCATTACTTTCGTTCCAGCCAGTCTGCCATTCACAATAAAATTTTTTGTTTGTAGATCCATCGGGTAATGGATGACTCGGAGTCATGTGGGATCGCAGCCGCTTTCTTAGCGGCCTTGTCTGCTTCCTCATGTCCCCGAAGTCCGACATTTCCCGGGACCCAGGCGAACACAATTACACAATCTCGATTATTCAGTTAGCCAACCTGTTCAAATGCCAGTTATCTTTTATTAATTACACTTAAAGTATTATATGTTAACTTAGATAAATGATTAATTATCTAATTTAAGTGATTCTTATTTAATTTATTAATTTATTTATTGCTGGCCCTATTTCTCACTACGCTGGAAAACTGCCATTAGGCAGATATCCCAAATACATGTTTAAAGTTAATAATTCAATTATCTACTATTATTGAACACTCACACAATTGGAAATACTAAAACAAACAAAAAATTAATAAAAAAAGAATTTTTAGAAACTCTTTATTAGTACTGTATGTTATTGCGAGTCAGTTCATAAAAAAGAAATGATGATGTAAAGGCGGTAAGTGAGAAGGACCTGTATGCAACTAATGACCTGCGATGCAGAGTATTCAAGAGCGGGTCTTAATTACTAACGGTCCTAATGAGCTTTACCTGCTCCGGCAAGGAACTCAATGGCTTTGTAAAGGTTTAAAAACATGCAGTCTACGTTGATTATAGGGCCTTTCTACCCTTTCGCCTTTGGCTGCGGTACGCCCTTGATGAAAAGGTAACAGCTGGCCGATCTCTCCCATTTCCTAAAAATCTTTGACCATCAAAAGGCGTTTAGTATAATAAATGTATTGCTTGTTAAACTGTAAAAAAAATTTGTTTCTTAATTTTCCTTTTTAATCAACGAGTTACATTTTTTCATAGACAGTATAAAAAAAGCATTGCTATTACTCACTGTTTACAAACTAGGTGACATAATTTTAAATTGAAAAATAAAGCCAATCGTATGATATAATTATTGTTTTGCTATTGAATTTTTCAATACTTAATTTAAACAGGTAAGACTGATCATTTTTGGTCTATCTACTCTTGCTGGTTGATTAGGAAAATGATCGCTTATGACCAAATTATATTTAACCCCCCAAACATCATGGAGAAATCTGCACTCTTTGAATACGCCCACGTTTTTACTTATTCAATTAACTAAGATTTTTATTTAAGATAAAAAAGTCAGTGTCAGGGGCGGGATTCGAACCCATGACCTTCGGGTTGATACGCCACTACTCTACCACTTGAGCTATAGTGACTTTGATCCCCTCGGGCACCAACTTCTCATCTCAACCCCACCTTTTGAATTTTCCCTCCCGCTCGTGACACTGACTTTTTTATCTCAAGTAAAAACCTTAATTAATTGAATGATATTAATTGGTCAAGCGGACCACAAAAAAATAGTGGGTTTTTACTTATTTTGAGGTAATTTTTTGATGGTTAGGAAATTTTAGGCGTACAAACATGATCTCTCTGTAAAGGACCTCGCGCTATGTAACACTAAAACAAATTATACACGGAATTAGAAACTTTGCGGTAATAAAAGTGAAACATTTTGATTCCATCGTATTTGCTGCACTCTGCGCCGTTGAACTTTGGGCTTTATAACGACCTTGAGAATACAGAGGCTTTTAAAGATGGTCACAACACAGTTGACTACGTACATACATGCGTGTACAGAGTTGATCCCATCTATTCTCGCAATCCATCGGCAATACCAATTTTATTAATTTTTAATAAAATACCGGTAGGCCACTAGAATCACACACCTTGGGTGAAGGCAGTCTGCAGTCAGACCTCAGTCGTATACGTCTAGGTTTGGCTGGGGGGTGTCGTTGGTCCCACCGGTTGAGGCGTTGACAAGGCGCTCATCATTGTCAGGTTAGAGGTCCCAGGTTCGAATCCAGCGGCCCTGCATTCCTGGTATGAATTGTGCTGTTGGGAACCCACGTAAAAAAAGTTCGGATCCAGAGGCTAACGAGTAACTAGTTCATTTCAGCTTTCAAAGTAATCAATTCCTAAATCAAAACGTATTCATTCTCTAACTCATTCTTAAATACGTTCTTTCTTATTTACATATGATCATTCAATTAGGGTGATGGAGTACTCGATATTACTCCATCATCTTCTACACATACTATATAACGAACATAATTGAGGATCCATGAACCATCAACCCTCTCACACTACAAACTCACGCTAATAAATACATTCACTCTCAACACACGCTAGGGATACAAAACTGTTAGTACTGTATACAATAAAACATCATTGTTTTTCTCTAAAAATCGGAACAGGGGACCCAGATACTCGATGCCATTGTGAATCCTACACCCTATTTACATTGAGCCAAAAGTTCCAAACTCATTTGCGTCAAGTTCATTCTTAAATACATTCACTCCTACTTACATTCATTCAATTAGGTTGATGGAGTACTCTATATTCTTTGTTCACTCTTTACTCATATTATACAACTTACCTAATTGAGGGTCCATGGGGTACTTCATATTCCGCCACTGACTCTCTCACATCACACATTCATGCTAATAAATACGTTCACTCTCAGCACAACCTTTACACATATATAATTTATCTAATTGAGAGTTGATGGGATACTCAATATTTCGATATCGACCTTCTCATACTTGACATTCGCTAATAAATACATTCACTCCCAACACACGCTAGGGGCATAAAACTATCAGTATTGTACAATACAACCCTGTTTCCTCGAAAATTCAGAACAGTGGACCCGGATACTCGCTCAATTATCACATTGGATTGCATCCTACACGCTCCCTATATTGAGCCACGGAATCATATCCGCTCCAACTAGGTGGTATCGAGCAACATAATTCTACTTGCCGGACACATAGTGAGATTGTAAAATATTTTTCAGATTTCTGTGAAAAGTGTTATGTATTTATTTTTATTATATGGTTGTTAATCATTTATTTACTATTTCTTGTTACCATTCTACGTTCTTGTTCTAACCAATATAAGTGACATAATTTGTTTAAATCAAATAAAATGTTCACATCTAATTAACTAATGTAATTCCAAGGTCAGTATAAGTGCAACAATATATAATACGTAAACAAATAAACTGTTTTCTAGATTAAAAAAAAAAGGTAAGTAGTGTCTAGAAATGAAATTGATATGCTGTGAAATTTGTCTTATTAAAAATATTTAAAGAAAAATAAGGAGGAAAACAAGGCTTTTTAAACTCATCTTTGCCCCCAACAAAAACTGGGATTGCGACTACCAATCTGCTGAGGCAGCTCCTGGTCCCCAATTAAAAAAATAATTACTACACTTTTGTAAAAACTCCGGGCATATTTAATTTAAAGAAGCTCCAATGTTGGTTGCACATCATCAAAAAAGACAATTTATTTAAAACGGAGGCAAAAGGGTGTACACTGACTGAGTTTCAAGGGGAAAAAATTGGAGTAATTATTTTTTTTCAACTACAACTTTAATTAGGTCACACCGAACACATTAGAGCCATTAAATGTAACTTTTCCAGTAAACTGGCGCAACGTCTTCATCAAATGGTGCAGAAGAATGGAAGATCAAAATCACCCTCGTTCGTGTTCGGTAGAAAAACCTGCCTTCAAATCTACGTAAAAAATATCCCCTTCTCTATCGCTAGGTATGAAGTTAGATAAGCAACTTACCTGGAATCCCCACACGCGTCATAAAACACAAGAACTGATAAGTATAGCGATAGTTCTTATTAAATTTACTTGGAAAACGTTGAACATAATACAGCAATTCAGTAGTTTCGTGGTCTGCTTAATTCATTAATATATTTCAATTAATTAAGGTTTATAGTTGAGATAAAAAAGTCAGGGTCACGAGCGGGATTCGAACCCACGATCTTCGGCTAGATACGCCGCTGCTCTACCACTTGAGCTATCGTGACCTCGATCCACTCGGACACTTGAGATTGGAAGTTAGTGTCCGAGTGGATCGAGGTCAGGATAGCTCAAGTGGTAGAGCAGCGGCATATCTAGCCGAAGGTCGTGGGTTCGAATCCCGCTCGTGACACTGACTTTTTTATCTGAACAAAAAACCTTAATTAATTGAAATAAAACAGAAAAACAAACGATTTATTTATGCTATATATATAAAGACTCGTAAAAAAGCACATGGACATTTACTTCGGGCCAAACCCCGCAGAAGTCCAGCATGCATATTGCTCGATGTGTCGCAACTATTGGAAGGGGCAATTTCTTGGCTCCGTGTAGAGAGAGTGTAGGAATGCCATCCGTATGAGAATGTTTGTGCATGGCAGCGATATCTGAGTTCTTCATTCCAATTCTTGGAGGAAACAGGGTTGTTTTATTGTGTGTGTGTGTGTGTGTGTGTGTGTGTGTGTGTGTGTGGTGTGTGTATGATNTTATATATATATATATATATATAATGCAGGGTGGGCGACCAAGACCCGAGGGGTTAAATGCCTGGATAGACTCGTACACCATCGCTTAAAGTTCTGGGGCTTGGTGGGCTCACGTGTCCTGCATAAATCTCTTGGACTTGTTCACAAAGCCGAAGATTATGGACATTTTATCTCGAAGAGTGATTTGGTGATGTCCGCCCCTTCAACGATTTCAAAGCTAGACCTAGCATACCTATCACACTCAGCCAGGTAGTGCCTTGCCGTTTCTTCTTTTATTTCGCAAAATCGGTAAAAGGCATCTGGTAGAATGTCTTCTCAGAGGGCAGTGGTCCGTCAGCATACCTCCTAATTCCCTTCCTTGGGATAGAGAATAGCGATTTCGATTCTGCTGGTTTGATCACCTTAACAAACTCTTTCGATTGCCTGCGTCCGGGGGTCATTGTCATGTCTATGTAAGGTATTAGTTGAGATAAAAAAGACAGGATCACGAGCGGGATTCGAACCCACGATCTTCGGTTCCGAGGGGATCGAAGTCACGACAGCTCAAGTGGTAGAGCAGCGGCGTATTTAGCCGAAGGTCGTGTGTTCGAATCTCGCTTGTGACACTGAATTTTTCATCTCAACCAAAACCTAGTTAATTGAAAATAATTTATTTGTTCAAGCGGACCACCAAACCTAATAAAACTTTTTAATAAAACTCGTGAATTTCCAATCTTTGTCAATTTGGTTTTCTTTAAAATTAGTATGTTGTAAATAATACGACGATAATGTGAAATAAACGACAAAATATGAGTGTCCGGTTTTTCCTTCTTTGAGTGAAGTTTGTTCTATACAAGTAAGTTCAACTGTTTTGTTACGATGTTGTTGCATGTATAAATTACTGGATGTATTAAACCAGACCATTAGACAGATCAATAAACTAACGAGTGGGAACTTGACATCATTTAAGGGATGGATGTAGCCAGGGATTATGCGTTTGATAATTAGTTCAAAACAATCCCACCACGCATGCTTGCAGTTTTTGCCCAAATCTATTGCCAGTACTCGATCGTTCAAGTTTGTATTATTTTTATTTCGACGGGTAAACAATCGTTAGCGTATGCGTGTCCGGCCCAACCACTTTGTGGCAATTTTCATAATGGGATGCACTCGGTTATGGAAACAATTTGGTGGCTGGCAGCCCGCCGGGGTCACGCCGCTTGCATTAATCATAGCCTGACTAGCCGAAACCAGCTCAGTCACTTGTCCTGTCCTCGCTAGAGAAACCCAAAGGAAATTACGAGAGAGAGAGAGAGAGAGAGAGAGAGAGAGAGAGAGAGAGAGAGAGAGAGAGAGAGAGAGAGAGAGAGAGANACAATTTGGTGGCTGGCAGCCCGCCGGGGTCACGCCGCTTGCATTAATCATAGCCTGACTAGCCGAAACCAGCTCAGTCACTTGTCCTGTCCTCGCTAGGAGAGAAAAAAGATAGAGAGAGTGAGAGAGAGAAAAAAGACAGAGAGAGAGAGAGAGAGAGAGAGAGAGAGAGAGAGAGAGAGAGAGAGATAGAGCGAGAAAGAGAAAGATAGAGTGAGTGATGAGAAGATAGAGAATGCGCTGGATGAATTTCTCTGAGCTTTAACTGTGGTATTGCCAAAATTTAAAAAATAAAATAAATAACCATTCATCGAGTTCGACCTTTTAAATTTCAGATCAGAAATCAAAAGAATTTAAGAAACAACGTTAACATATTCATTTTCTTTAATGAATACTTTAAAATTAGAAAATTAATCATTGGAATTAATGAGTTGGGGGAAAAATGCTCAGGTGTTCTATACAGAAGTGAATTAAATATTTACAAGTGGACCATATATTAAATATTTAGGTAGACGTGATAGCGAAGACAAATTAATACGGAGAAACTTTGTTCCTGGAAGAGTTTATAACAATATTCATAAATCACTTTGTAACCCAGAGACAAAAAACGAATGGTCGAACTTTCTGAATGGACCCATCTGTGTCTCGGCTCGACCGCAACCATAAATTAGGCTGAGACTTGATAATATTAAACGTAAACAGACACGTTAAAAGTTTGCATTCTGAACGGCGGGAAGGGGTTGGAAAGGGTGAAGCCCAGGAGCCGAATGGAATGGGTGTGCCACTGTTTGGAGGATACGGAGTAGTCGGGGGTGATTAAATGAAAATGTGGGGAAGGTGGAGCTGTGATAATGATATTTTCCCAACGTGCAGCGGGGAGGGAGGTAAAGTCAAACAGAAACTTTTTGAGTGGTTCAGTTTACTTCTAAACCGACTCTTCTCGAGCCCCGCTTATTATAAGTTCGAGGCGTTTTTCGCATTTTCTACACAAAACGGAAAGAAATAAACTCTCGGTTTCGCTATCGCTTCTTTCTTGAGCGTAACAAGTTTTATCTACTTGAACGCATTCATACAAAAGCGGGAAATTGTTTAAAAAAATTGTTATTTGCGGATTATTTAAAAAATGTATATATTAACTTCACTAGTTTTCGTCGCCCGCTTGACCATTTAATATCTTTCAATTAATTAAGGTTTTTAGTTCAGATAAAAAAGTCAGTGTCACGAGTGGGATTCGAACCCACGACCTTCGGCTAGATACGCCGCTACTCTACCACTTGCCGCCTAGCTTTCTGAGCAGATTCGTATTCTTTTGTTCGTAATACCTACCTATCCCAACATTGCCACAAGTATCAACATGCATTTGGTATGCCACAAAAGTGTTAAGACCCAATAGGTGACCTCATCTAACTTTTCTTGAACACTATCACTCTTTCAAGTCAATCATATCTGAGACGACTTTGATGCTGACCAAATCGGTTTTGGACTACTACCAACCAGCTTGCTTTTTGTGCCTCCTAGTTTTATGAGCTTCTTTTTTTTTTTTTAATGTGTTTTCATATTTGATGGGGGGGGGTTTATCGTGAAAAAAGGGCTAGAGGCGACCGTGGGAATCGAACCCACGACTGCAGCGTCTATGAGCCGAGAGTCTCTCACGCTAACCACTCGGCTACCGTTGTCCCAATCAACATGCATTTGGTATGCCACAAAAGTGTTAAGAGCCAATAGGTGACCTCATCTAACTTTTCTTGAACACTATCACTCTTTCAAGTCAATCATATCTGAGACGACTTTGATGCTGCCCATATCGGTTTTGGACTACTACCAACCAGCTTGCCTTTCGTGCCTCCTAGTTTTATGAGCTTCTTTTTTTTTTTTTTTTTAATGTGTTTTCATATTTGATGGGGGGTGGGATATCGTGAAAAAAGGGCTAGAGGCGACCGTGGGAATCGAACCCACGACTGCAGCGTCTATGAGCCGAGAGTCTCTCACGCGAACCACTCGGCTACCGTAGTCCCAATCAACATACATTTGGTATGCCACAAAAGTGTTAAGAGCCAATAGGTGACCTCATCTAACTTTTCTTGAACAATATCACTCTTTAAAGTCAATCATATCTGAGACGACTTTGATGCTGCCCAAATCGGTTTTGGACTACTACCAACCAGCTTGCCTTTCGTGCCTCCTAGCTTTATGAGCTTGCCACAAGGACTTTTGACTTTTGCAACGTTTCGATGGTTGGCAAGGAAATCAATCTGGGCAGATGTCTGCTCAAAGAAATGTTGCACATCCAACAAGATGCCCACTCTTGCAGCCAAAAAACCGACATAGCAAAATTAAGTGGGAGCTCTATTCTCAAAAAACAATAGCCTTAATAACAAAACCCAATATGCAGTTTAAATTTATTTGTTAATTATAATGCATACTGCATATATCATTGGTAGACTGTTTTGTGATACTTTGTCAAAATTGTTTTGTTATATATTCAGATGTTTATCAAATTAGAGGTATTTATTTTATATAATTCTATTATTTGAGTATGGTTATAAAACAGAATTGTCATAAATCTGATGGGGCCTTCTAACAAGTTGTCATGTATTACCGTATAATTACCTCCCCGCACAACATCCCTTGGACCGGCGTCCTCACAATGCTTTTAAGTATTACTTAATTTCAATTCGAGTGTGTTATATGAATTGTTATTTCTATTTTTCATATTTGTTGTATCAATAATAATGTCAAATGTTCAGTAATTTAGAGTCCTAGAAGGCAATCAATTTGGCCGAAAGTCGATAAAAAATTGAGTGCACTATGTTTCTCTACCTGGGCCTCATCCCCGATCCTTTTTCAATGAATGTAATACCTACCTGTATTGAAATGCAAGGTGTATAGTGACCGTAGATGATTGTCTGAGGTCGTGATGATTATTTGGAGGACGTGAGATGAGGCACACTCAACACGACAGAGAAGAATGACACATCTACTCGAGAAAAAAAACACTTTGAGCCCTGAAGATGATCTCAATAAAGATCGAAACTTAATTATTCCGAAATCGTGAGATGCAGTCTTGTGTGATGTAGGTTTCAGGAAAACATTTCCTTTATCGTGCCAACGTTTCGCTCTTTACTGAGATCATCTTCAGGGCTCAAAGTGGTTTTTTTTCTGCGTCAGACCGCATCTCACGATTTCCGAATATTCATCGACTAACGGTCACTAATCACCACACAAAGATCGAAACGTTGGCACGATAAAGAAAATGTTTTTCAAAAACCTACGTCACACAAGACCTCATCTCATGACCTGCAAATTGTAATACCTACCTAAATGATATCCCTGGCATGGTTTCAATGACCAAAGTTTTTCTTTCTGAAATGTGATGGCATACTATTCAAATCTTTTATGAAAACTAACCCTAGATCTATTTCTATAAATAACATCTCTCCATAAACCCATACTATGTCTTAGAGCCATCCGTATGCAAGATATAATTGGGATTAACTATTGGGATCCTTTTCTCCAAGTAATTGTACTTTAGGATCACGGCGTCTACCTTGTATGCCTGAAGTTCTTAACTAAGTTCACTACTTCCTTTTGATGATTTGATGAATTCATTTATTTCATTCTAGCCTGTTCGCGAGTGAAGATGGTGGTGTTAGTACTCGAGAACTTGCAGGACTTCCGTAGCTGTTCATTTTGGCCCTGCTCATGCGTACTCTGAGAAGCATCGAAAATCTTGACTATCTTCGTTCCCTCTGCTGGCATAATCATTTTTTGTCTAAAATACTTTTCCTACAAAGCCAAAAATATTTGAATGGTAAACAAACAAGTACAGCAAGTATTTCAACAAATCAAACTACTGGCTAATGGACGGGTTAACATTTTTGTATAAAAGTATACTTTAAACTTTATTTGGATAAAAGGTACATCAAAGGGTTGCTTTGTTCCTTTTAAAAATTCATTAAAAACAATAATTTTGATCTGTTTTTTAGTATTTTCAATTGTATCGGAGCAAAGGACGTGTGTTATATGTACAGACTTTAAATCCGACGAGGTTTGTGTCTTAAGCCTTTATCCGGAAGATACTGATACGTGAGAGCTAAGCCGAATCCACTAATGAGGCCTCGATCAGCCATTGGCCAGAATCCAAGCTAATCTGATTACAGCGGCCTCTTTCCCAATGTATAGCGAGGAGCCCTTTAATTATTCCCGTCGTCTTCTAGACTCTAATTACGCCGTTCAATTATTAAAGCTCCAGAGTGAACATAAAATTGGATGGTTCGAGCCGGGGATCGTTTGCATCGGGGAAAAGAGAGCCGAGCAACGTTTTATAACCTTCATTAGAAGAATTGGTGGTATATATCGTTTCTGTTCGCCTTCGTTTGGAATAGCAATTAAAAAAATAACCGCCTATTACATTTTCAGAACGAAATGTTTTCCCTGTAACATGTAATTTGTCTAGGCAATTTAAAAACCACAAACCTTCTCACATTTTTTCACACAGAATGTATGTTTTTAGGAGATAGGAAGGTTATTTTATTTCAATTAATTAATCTTTATGTAACGTATTGGTTGAAATGTCATGAGCGGTTACGTTTCCAATTTTCGAATTTGAAAAATGGCACAAAGAAGGGAAAATTAGAAATGTAGGTTTAGAAGGGAAGTTTATGTCCGAGTGGATAGATGTCACTATAGTTCAAGTGGTTGGAGCAGCGGCGTATTTAGCCAAAGGTCGTGGGTTCGAATCCCGCTCGTGACACTAGCTTTTTCATTTCAGCTTATATAAAGATTAATTAATTGAAAGAAGTTATTTGGTAAATCGGACCACGAAATACTAAATATTTCCTGTCATACAGGAAGGAGTAAAGTCCAAGTATCCATTGGGTCGTGAAGATCAAACCGCTTTATAATTCTGAAAAAAAAAACTATGGTCGTGTCGAGTTTCGAACCTACAACCGCTTCGGTGGCAAATACAAAAATACCATTTACTCTGCATTACTTTAAAATATTGAAAACGCACAGTTTTTATCCTTGGGAACGAAATGTCAAGCGAGTTTAGACAGGAAGCCCTAAAGTTTCAACTTGTCAGTGTGGAAATAGTTCATTGCTATAACCAAACCTCTCTTTTGAATTGATCACTGAACACTCCCTGTCTCAATTTTCCCTGGCTTAAAACTTTCCATTCAAATGTTTCTGGTTCTTGCCATCCTCAGTGAAGAACAGTTTCTCTGAAAGCAAGAAATGTAATTTTATGTACGCGCTCATATCTTATTGAAATTCTGGGACAAATTTAAAATTTTATGATAGAAATTGTAAACTCAATATTAACCCTGATGATATACGCCCTGAAAGCTATGGATTTATTGACGGTGAGAAGGTTTTCACTAAAGCTTTCCGTGGCCATTTCATTTGTCGCCGAGAATCGAATCCTGATTACACGACATTAGAGCAGCGGCGTATTGAGCCGAAGGTCTTGGGTTCGATTCCCGCTCGTCACACTAACTTTTTTATCTCAACCAATAGTTTGCATAAAGATTAATTAATTAAAAAGGTTATTTGGTCAATCGGACCACGAAATCTAATGGATTTAATAAGCAAAATGAAGTATATTATCACTAAACCTCTCCGTGGCCATTTCATTTGTCGCCGAGAATCGAATCCTGATTACACGACATTTGAAAAATGGCAAAAATCGAAGTCACGATAGCTCAAGTGGTTAGAGCAGCGGCGTATTGAGCCGAAAGTCTTGGGTTCGATTCCCGCTCGTCACACTAACTTTTTTATTTTAACCAATACCTTACATAAAGATTAATTAATTGAAAGAAGTTATTTGGTCAATCGGACTACGAAATATAATGGAGTATTTTATGTATACTTATACTTACATATTAATATTTGTTCTTTTATTTATCGTAATGAAAATGAAAATTATGATACCTGTCATAATATAAAAAACCGAAAATTTATATTCAGATTTTTAATTTAAAACTGATATATGAAACATAACTATCATGGCTTAACATGGCTCCTCTGAAAATAAAAACGTCTCCGCATAGATCCCGTTTATGCTGTAAAATTTGCCTTCAGACGGTTTAGGCCTGGACTCTTAAACAAGTCAGAGTTGCAGCCACGCTCCCTCCTCCCTCTTTATACTTACATACGTTTTCATTTACGCCCTTATGTAAATCACCATCTGCTTGAGCCGAGGCCAAATACGAATTTATGAAATGTGTGCAGAGGAAACGCGTGTAAGCCGGGAACAGCGGCAGGGCCGGAACTCGAATTTACAAAGGGGATCAACCATGCATCATTTTATGAGTCCTAGTTTTCAAAGATTTCTGATGATCGTTCTCTACAAGATGGTCTTTTATTAACATAATTTAAATTAAAAAGTTTTTCTATTCCCGAATTCCTTCTCCACCCCTTCAAAATCCAAGGTATATAAACATAAAACATCAATATTTCATTGGCACTTTTATCACGGCAGACAAGAATGACACATCTTCACAGAAAACAAACACTTTGAGTGAGTAGAAATACTTTGATTAAATCTAAAATTCTAGCATAGTGTAAATTCAATTTTTTTAATCGAAAATTTTTTAGCATTGTATAGATTCATTTTTTTAATGGAAAAATTTCTAGCATTGTATAAATTCATTTTTTTTATTTAAAATTTTCTAGCATTGTATAAATTCATTTTTTTAGCTAAAATTTTCTAGCATTGTATAAATTCATTTTTTTTAATCTAAAATTTTCTAGCAATGTATAAATTCATTTTTTTTAATCGAAAATATTCTATCATTGTATAAATTTATAAATAAATTGGACTCATTCGTGGTATTTATTCTACAATGAGGTGTATATTTATGTGAAAGTACTAAAAAACTGAAGGACGAATGGAAAAAAAGAAAAACACTTGAATATTAATTTAGGGACTATTAAATGCTAGCAAAGTTTGTTAAAGTAATTTTGCATAAACATTTTTTATATTTTTTATTTATTTGATTATTTTTAATGTGTGGTGTTTAGTGACCGTTAGTTAATGATTATGTGCGGATCGCGAGATGCGGTCTTGTGTGGTGTAGGTTTTAAAAAAGCGATGAACTAAATTATCGACCTGCTGGATACAAGAAGTCTTTTCAGAGGATCTTCGGNTGTATTGTTATTTAAATTTTAAAATAAGTTAATTGTATATGTATATTTATATTTGGAAAACGTACTGTGATCACTTGTACCTGAAAAACTAAAAAAGGTGGATTTTATTGGTTTTTTAGACTTATATGAGGTAACCTTTCTCGACCACGTTTGTTAATTTTTTAATTTTATTTGTACTGTAATTTTAGCAATAATTTTTAATTGTTAATGTATTCCATTTAAATCAATATTTAGATGCTGAGCCGGAAAAAACATAATGTACTTCTGTGCCCAAAACACCATGTTGTTTAATTTCCTATTAAGGTTTTAAAGTAAGATATCCAATTATTGTTTTTTCATGTTTTAATTGTTTGTTTATATGATAATAAAACAGGCCCTGAAGATGACAGAATAAAACTGTCGAAAGCTCGGCGAAAACCGTAAGGAAGTTTTCTCTGTTTTGACCTGTTCCGAAGATCCTCTGAAAAGACTTCTTTTAAAAAAACATTTTCTTAATCGTGCCAACGTTTCGACCTTTATTGATATCATCGTCAGGGCCTAGGTTTTATAAACATTGTTTAAATTTTACAAATACATGTAGGATGTGGAAAAAAATGAATTTATACAATTCTAGAAATTTTAGATTCAATTAAAAGTATGTGTACGCCTTAAAGTGTTTGTTTTCTGTGTAGATATGCCATTTTGGGGAGTCGTGTTGAGAATGCCAGTGAGATATTGCTGTTTTATTCTTTCTTGTGGTCATTAGCGATAATTTACATTTTGCTATAGTATGTTGCAGGTGAGGGTTCCTCGTTAATTTCTTATCAAAGATTATTCCTAGGTATTTAACCTCATTTTTTTAGTTGCAGCATTTTGTTATAGAAACGTAAGCATTGAAATTCTATATTTCTTTTCTTGGTGAAAGCAATTAAGGTGGTTTTTGAGGGGTTTACTTTAAATCCCCGTTTTGAACACCATTGTTCCACCAGGTTTTGTGCTCATTGAGTGAGCTCTTTTAATGTTGAGTCGAATTTTCCCCCGAATTTTTTTAGTATGACAATGTCATCTGCATAGACTTGGGTGTAAATTCCGCTTTCATTTAGTTTGCATATGAGGTCGTCCACTACCACATTCCACAGCAGAGGCGAGTATTCCTCCTTGCGGATATCCTCTCGCCACTGCTGCTTCTACTTTTTTTGGAATATCGAGGCCTGCACTTTTCGGCTTTTTAGCACTGATTCTATCCATCTGCAGGAGGTTTTATCGGTTCCTCGCTGTTTGAGTGATGTAACCACTGCTTCGAAAGGAGTATTGTCAAATGCTCCTTCAATGTACAAGAAGGTTCCCAATTTCTTGGTTGTTCATTGAATCCTCTATTTGTATCGTCAATTGATGAAGTGCTGAATTACATGATTTTATTTTCTGATAGACATGTTGATATTTGTGAAGGGGTTTTTCTTTTAGAAAACTGCTCCTTACATGTTTCAATAATCTATTAGTAGGACAGTTATCACTTCAAACCCTACTCAAAAACCTTTCATGACGATTGAAGCTAAAATTGCCTCGAGACCTATTCATCTAGTGAAATTTTGAGTAGGTTTCAGTGTGAATGAGTGTTGCCACTGAGCAACTTTTGAAAAAGAGACTCAAATGACAAATTTATCATATTTTCTTTAAAACTATCCAACAAATAACGAGAAATAAACTTATATCAATCGCAAGTATTTAATAAAAAATCTAGAGTTGCTAATTTTTTTGGCAGTAATAGTTTTCAGCGACAAAAGTCGGAATTTCACCGTCACCCCTTTTTACTAATGTTCTCCCCCCACAAAAAAAACTTCTTGAATCGCAATAATTTGTCATGTTTGACGAGTGGACCGCAGAGATGGATCGTTGTAGCTTTGTAATCCAAATGTTTTTATAATTGAGCAAACAAAAGATTTTGTACGTGGACAAACGTAATCATTTGCTTATCTATTGAGCGTTTCTTCTACTCGACATTAGGGTTAACCAAACATTGTCAATACGGGTAATGACATTTTGATCCAAGTGACATTTGTCATTCCTTTTGTCAGAATTTTATTTGCATTTGGGTCGTTCTCTTTTCATTTTGTCAAACAACGAAAAACTAAATGTGTACGTTTGAAAGTCAGTGAAAAACGTTTAGATAGTGGAAAATACGGTTGTGTATTTAGTTATTTTTGCCTGTTTGATCTTGTCAGTTAATTGAATTTCGTGCCTGACTGACAAGAATAGATCTTTTTGTCGGTTGTCGAAACAGGATTATTTTAATGACGCCTTTCTGAAAAATTTGGTCAAATGCGGTAATCAATTCGAAAACCCGTAAAAAATTTATTTTCGCTGGGGCTTAGTGACACCATAAATGCCATTAACCCTAGTCGAGGTAACATGTGACCCGACGAGGGATCAAATATGGATCTTGAAGGACGGAAAATATTTTTATGTTTCTCGTTCCCAAAAGTGAAGCCTTTTTGAATTATGAAAAAGGGCGTGAAATATAGAAAGGACTTTTGTGATTCGAAAGCCAAATTGTATTAGGATGCCTGGGGCGGCGTTGAAGGATGTGCCTCTGGGGGTGTCGCGAGAAGGGCGGAACTTCAAAGGGGATTACACAGATTCAATATTGATAAATAACAGGAGGAAGGGCGTATATACTACCTACATCATATTACTGCGGCCTCCTTTATTAATGCTTCATTCTGAGCGGGGAATCTACAAAGAGGTAGAACGAGGAAATTACAAAACAAACTCGCCTTGAGAAAAACAAATAAGACAGATGAAAGAACAAGTATGGAATCGTTGTACTACCAGGCTCGTCTAGGTAAAAAGTCCATATTATCTTGTACCTAAATATTTACTAACTTAATAAACTATTAATTATTCCACGAATTTATAATTTTTTGTACAATATTGTACGATACGTAATTTAAAAAATCAATTGTTTAATTTGTCGGAAACTTACATCGATATTACAACCCAATATTTGGATAAGAGAGTAAAGCAACATATCTATGATTGCAAAAAAACCCAAACAAAATTCTTACAGCACTAGCTACCCACTATTTTGAACACCAACACAATTTCGACTTCAAAAATCCAAAAATGTTACATACAGAACGAAACAAATATAAACGTAATTTCTTAGAAATAGTTTATATCAACCGAGATAAACACAGCATCAATTACAGAACAGATACATGTAAACTCAGTCGCAGCTACGCCAATATCATTAATCAAATTCAATACAGATAACATACCTATATCGTCACATTACATTCCACACATCAAACATTTCTACATAGTCTAATTCTTGAACAATTTAGCTTTCCTTTCCCTAATAATCCCCGTCTACTCAATCGTGAAAAGAAAATAAGACCCAACCATTACCCATTTTTTCTATGGTCGGCTCCTTTCAAAATGTGTTTCTATTTCCTACTTTCTTCTCCCCCCTTCAAACTGTTGATAAACATACAATATCAATACTTCACTGGCACTCTCAACAAGGCAGACAAGAATGACACATCTACACAGAAAACAAACACTCTGAGGGAGTAAAAAATACTTTGATTAAATCTAATTAAAAAAATTTTCTAGCATTGTATAAATTCATTTTTTTAATCGAAAATTTTCTAGCATTGCATAAATTCAATTTTTTATCTACAATTTTCTAGCATTGTATAAATTCATTTTTTTAATCTAAAATTTTCTAACATTGTATAAATTCATTTTCTTCTTATTGTTAAATTATCTAGCATTGTATAAATTCATTTTTTTTATCTAAAATTATCTAGCATTGTATAAATTCATTTTTTATCTAAAATTTTCTAGCATTGTGTAAATTCATTTTTTTAAATCGAAAATTTTCTAGCATTGTATAAATTCATTTTTTATCTAAAATTATCTAGCATTGTATAAATTCATTTTTTTAAATCGAAAATTTTCTAGCATTGTATAAATTCATTTTTTTTCTTATTGTAAAATTTTTTAACATTGTAAAAATTCATTTTTTTTAATCTAAAATTTTCTAGCATTGTATAAATTCATTTTTTTATCTACAATTTTCTAGCATTGTATAAATTCATTTTTTAAAATCGAAAATTTTCTATCATTGTATAAATCTAAAATTTTCTAGCATTGTGTAAATTCATTTTTTTAAATCGAAAATTTTCTAGCATTGTATAAATTCATTTTTTTTCTTATTGTAAAATTTTCTAACATTGTATAAATTCATTTTTTATCTAAAATTTTCTAGCATTGTATAGTCAATTTTTTATCTACAATTTTCTAGCATTGGATAAATTCAATTTTTTATCTACAATTTTCTAGCATTGTATAAATTCATTTTTTTAATCTAAAATTTTCTTGCATTGTATAAAGTCAATTTTTTATCTACAATTTTCTAGCATTGCATAAATTCAATTTTTTATCTACAATTTTCTAGCATTGTATAAATTTATTTATTTTTAATCTAAAATTTTCTAGCATTGTATAAATTCATTTTTTTTTATCTAAAATTTTCTAGCATTGTATAAATTCATTTTTTCACATCCTACATTTATTTGTAAAATTTAAACAATGTTTATAAATCCCGGCCCTGAAGATGATGCCAATAAAGATCGACACGTTGGCTGAAAATAAAGAAAATATTTTTCTAAAACCTATGTCACAACAGACCGCATCTCACGGCCTTTTCAATTTTTTCAAATGTCGTGTAATCTGATTGGATTCTCGACGACAAATGAAATGGCCACGGAGAGCTTTACTGAACTATACTTCATTTTAAATCATAAAATTCACTAATTTCGTGCTCCGCTTGACCAATTAACACATCACAATTAATTAAGGTTTTTAGTTGAGATAAAAAAGTCAATGGCACGAGCAGGATTCGAACCCACGACCTTCGGCTAGCCGCTGCTATACCACTTGAGCTATCGTGACCTCGATCCACTCGGATACCAACTTCCTATCTCAGCCCCACCTTTCGAATTTTCCCTTCTTTTTGCCATTTTTCAACTCAAAAGGTGGGGTTGACTCAAGTGGTAGAGCAGCGGCGTATCAAGCCGAAGATGGTTGGTTCGAATCCCGCTCGTGCCATTGACTTTTTTATCTCAACTAAAAACCTTAATTAATTGTAACTTAAACTATGTTTACCTTATACAACTGGTTCCTCGATGTTTCTTTAATTTAAATAACAAACATTGAAAATGTTAGCGTATGGAAATGAAACTCGACCATTCGACGCTTAATTAGTGGCTTTGTTTACTTCCCCTTTCGTGTTCCACAGAGAGAAAAATTAATTTTTATTCCGTTATTTATCTGTTGAGCCATTATTAATGCAATTGTGTGCAAAGTGATTTCAATCTCGCCAATTGACGTTGAATTGAAAATCTTCATTTGTATTAATTGTCAGAGTTGAAACATTTCGATTGATTTTATCTCGGTTCCTTCCGTTAAAATGAATTTATCGAAACGAAAACGGCGAGGACCGTCCGATTATTTTTATATAAAGAAAGACATGTTTCCTAAAAGGTATTTAAATCCGTTTCTTTCTGAGCCGGCACGTTGGGGATGCCTAGGGAGCTGACTCCATAAACAAGAAACGGGCCTTGTCCATTAGAGTGCACCGAGGATGATCCCCAAAGCCGGTTACGGGAAGCTTTGATCTCCGGCAAACGGAAGGACGAGATGAATTTTCAACCAAACGTCATCCCCCCTCGCCGTCAAACCGTCAGCAAATACTCGGACCCGTGGCTCTATGAAAGAGCATAAAAACATCCCTCCCTCAAAAAGAGACCGTTTCCGATAATGTCGGCTAAGGGAGGGAACGCGGGAGTATTTGTATTTCTTACAAACTCCCTTGTGTGGAAAATTCATAAAACTCTTTCGAGCATTGTTTTTCAAGAATACTTTATCTATGGTATAGCTATAAAATCAAACATATAGTCGTCGTAATATGTGGGTTTTTGATTGGCATTAACTTGGTGAGCTATAATATAATATAAGCTATAATATATAATATATATAAAACATAATATGTAATGATTATTTCGCGATCGTGAGATGCAGTCTGGTTTAGAAAAACCTTGTCTTTATCGGGCCAACGTTTCGGTTTTTGTTGAGATCATCTTCAGGACTCAAATTGTTTGTTTTCTGTGTAGAAGTGTCGACACACAAGAATGGCACATTTACACCCTAAACAAATACTTTGAGCCCTGAAGATGATCTCAACAAAGACCGAAACGTTGGCACTATACAGAAAATATTTTTCTAAAACCTACGGCACACAGACCGCATCTCACTTTCTCGAAATAATCATTAACTACGGTCATTAAACACCACACATAATATGTAATTTTAATAAAATTATACATTTTATCTAATATATTGGTTAAGATAAAAACGTAAGTGTCACGAGGGGATTCGAACCCACGATCTTCGGTCACTCAGATTTGGCCAACTCCTAATCTCAACCTACAACCATTAGAATGTTCCCTCTTTTTGCCATATTTATCTAGGTCTGCGAGATGTCACTACCCTTTAACACTTATTCTGTATTTTTTGTATTTTTAACATATTGGATTTCCAGGTAAAACTCTATACAGGACATACATACTACAGCATGTGTTTGACAACTTCATTAAAAAAAAGTTGCTTACTGACTTTTATGATTCTTTGGACAGCAAGTGGGAAAAAACCTCAAAGCAAGTTTAGCTTTGGCGAGCATGTTTGTTGGCCAAAATGGAGTCGTATGGCCAGAGTTAACCCTCCAGTACGTTATCTGTCCGGACCTTGGTATGACAATTTCATTTATATTAACTATTATTTTTATGTAAGGTCTTGACTAAGATAAAAACATAATTATCACGAGCGGGATTCGAACCCACGACCTTCTGATCAATACGCCGCTCCTCTAAAACTTCAGAAGTCACGATAGCTCAAGTGGTTAGAGGAACGGCGTATTGAGCAGAAGGTCGTGGGTTCGAATCCCCCTCGTGACACTTAATTTTTTATCTTAACCAAAACCTTACATGAAAAGAATCGTTTATTGAATTAAGTAATTTGGCCAATTAGACTACTAAACATAAACGGAGCTCCATTTATATTAATCGTTTCTCTTATAACAGGGTTCCTCTTCGTAAACAGAATCGCTTCAAATTTTGGTACGTTAATCATAATTTTTTTTATTTCACTGTTTTTTCTATTTGCTATAGCACTTGTTCTCCAGGAGGAAGTTGCCAGCGCAGTGTGGTTTGCGTATAGTGCTCATTGGTATGTTTTAATTTTTGACATAGAGCTCAGGAAATGAGTGAGCTTTTTCATCAATTCCATGACGTGATCCGAAGTATTCGAAAAATAATATATAAAGTTCTTGATATCGTGCAATATTTTTTGTAAGATCGTGAGGAGTTTACACTTATTTTTCTTGATATATTTTACTATAGGTTAATTTATTATATTACATTTAAAAGGTGAAAATATTGTTAGCTGTGAAAAGAATTAAAACACTCCCTGGTCGAAAGGATGGGTTTCTCTTTGGCAATTAACGATCCTCCGTGAAAACCAAGTTTCGCCCCATCGCTCATTCCGGCCCCTCATTTTTTCCTCCTCTTGCTTTCCCTTCCAACCTCGAAAAGCTCAACCCCGCTTTATTTCCTGTGGGTTCAACTCTTTAGTATTATACAACTTTGATGAATATGAATGATTCCCGATCATCCTTCTGGGAATTAATACTTCCAAAGGTGGGTAATCATTAAATCGATGGTCATTCTCCGTGAGAACTTTTTTTCCCTTGTCTAACTGAAAAAAATCTTTAACCTCAACCATTTCTATATATAAGGGCTTAAATATACATTAATTTCCATTTATATTGGTAATTAATGTGACTTTCATTTATCTTACTGAGCGGAATCAGAATTTTTTTTATGAAATGAAGAAGAAAATAACTTTTGACGGATGATGCTGATATCTTTATTATCACGTGGCTGAAACAGAACTCGTCTATTACCATAAATCTATTTGAAATGACGTCTTATTTTGCTAAGTCACGTAAAAGTCGCGACATTTTTTCCGATAAGTTAAACATTTCACGTCACATAAGCCGCAGAAATAAATACCATCATCAAATTTCCGCCAACTCGCAACCCACCACAGTCACACAACTGACAATCACATTTCTTACCCCATAAAATATGAATTTATTTAACAACAGCACAACTTTACATGCATGGGCTTTAATGCAGACCACATTGGTCTATTATGCTCGTAAATAATAGCGTAACAACCTTCAAATAAAAACGCATCACTCCTTAAAAAAATGTTAATCCTAGATCTGCAAATTAGAAGCCTCAATTCAAAGAAAAAAGTCTTTATTTAGAAGGGCAATTTTACTATGAGTGCACTTTTTTCTTACAATTTTGAATAGTATGTATTTCCTGATTTAACATTCGTCTAATTGTGTGGTGATTAGTGACCGTTAATCGATAATTATTCAGAAATCGTGAGATGCGCTCTGGTGTGATGTAGGTTTCAGAATAACATTTTCTTTATCGTGCCTCATGTTATATGTGGGTGAGTTTACAAATGAAATTATAGAGTGTTCCGGTTTATGTGTTTTTACAGATCCATATGGTTTCGGAGGTGTTGGTGAGTTGTTTTGAAGTGATTTGTAAGTGTATATGTCAATTTCTTTTCGTTTAAATGTTTCTTTGAGAATTTTGTTTGTCTGTTTGATGAGAGAAGGAGTAGGATTTGATTATGCTGTATGTGTTTGTGTCTGTGATAATTTTGTCAATTTTTTCCTTGTACTTTTTTTGCTGATTGCTACTGGCACGATAAAGAAAATGTTGTTCTGAAACCTACATCACACCAGACCGCATCTCACGATTTCTGAATAATTATTCGTCTAATTTTTAATATAGATAAAAAAAAATTTCCCAGTATTTACAATTTTTCGTTTACGTTCTTAGCTAATATAGTTTTTTTTATTTTTCAATGGAGTAGCTAACTCATACATAGATACAAACATAAATTACATAGAGCATTACGTACAATTTCTTTCCAGGACACCCAACAACGCGGATATCGGATGCCATGCCCACTAGCTCCATCCAGTGTACAATGGATGGCATGACCAAGTATGACAGACTGAGCTAATTTTCTCTACTTGCGCGGGCTTTGCTCCTAAAGCACATGTCCGCGTGCAATCTTGTATAACCTATCCTGAAAGGGTTGGGACGACCCCTTCGCGTTTCAGGTCGTCCATCGTCGTCTCATCCAAAGTCGTGCTCTTGATGCTTTTTGGACGATCCGGCTCATTGACATCTTTATGGCTTTCTTGAGTTCCAAGCCTTTCCTGGGTATTTGTAGCAACGCAGCGTTGTGTAGGTTATGTTCTTCTGTCTCTGTCATTAACAACATAATCAGCATGGTTCATCTGATGGTTCCATTTTTTTTAGAAGTACTCAAATAGAGCATTTCAGATAAACATACACCTTCGGATGTCAAATGTATTCTTCCACCACAAATTTTAGTTCTTTTTCAATGTGGTGTTTTATATGTTTTGCCCGAAAATGGATTTGGACTTATGCGTTTTACCGAGGATACCTTTTGTGCCAGAATGTCACCAATTGGTGGCACTTGCGGTTGACGATTTTTGCCCTCATTTTTCCACTATTCACGGTATAAGAAATAGACCGCCTTTTACCCTTCACTGGTTTGGTCACCAGGTCTGATGAGCCGTTTTGATAAAAGTTGATTCACCAAAATAAAGTCACTTCCTCGTTTTCTGCTTGGAAGAAAAAATAGTTATGCCATATGAAAAAATGATGGAGATTGTTGTGGACGGCCTTTCTTCTGTACTGGTGTCTCCTGGTATGACTGAGTCTCACATGACCTAGACCCACCTCAACGTTACACTACTTCTTGATATCTGTTAGTTTTTAGTTCTAAATTAGTTTTGGCTTGGAGGGCTTTTAGAGCAGTTGAATTTTACCTTAGGTTATTGTTTTGTCATAAAAAAAAACGGTGGTGATTGCCCCGAGCAATTTTAAAATTGATACAAAAGTCAATTTATTCATTTACAAGCTTTATTTAAGATTCCACAACAGCAGCAAACAGAGAATAAACCCAGTCAACCATACCTTCTAAAATTTTCGGTCTCCACCTTTATCGAAATGATTATTTGGAAGTCGTGAGTTAGTTCAGTAAAAACAATTTTAATTATTATTTTGCCGACGCGTTTCGAACTTTATTCTGGTCTTCTTCAGTGCAAGATTCATTGAAACGTCGACCAAAAAAATTAAATAAGCTGTTTTTTATTATTTAAAATAAAAGTGGAAATATTTGTGTTTAAATATGTGACGTAACCCAGGAATAAAGCTAGATAAAATAGATTGTAACATTCTCAATGTACTAATTGCACTGATGAAGAAAGCGTAATTAAACCCCAAACTTTTATTTAATATGTTTTATTTTATTTTTTAGTGACCGGTTGTTTAATAATTTGTTGGAGTTGTGAAGAATGAGTTAGTTTAGTAAAAATCTTTTCAATTTTTCTTGGACAGTTTCGAACTTTATTCTGGTCATCTTCAGCGCAAGATTCATTGAAACGTCGGCAAAAAATTGAATAAGTTGTTTTTCTTAACTACCTCATTCTTTACAGCTCCTCAAGGCTCCAACAAATTTTTATTTAATTTTAGTAGGATGATTAAAATAAATATTTGGATATAGTGAGATGCGGTCTTGTGTGATGTAGGTTTCAGAAAAACATTTTCTTTATCGTGCCAACGTTTCGATCTTTACTTAGATCATCTTCAGAGCCTGGGATTTACAAACATCGTTTAAAATTAACAAATACATGTAGGATGTGGAAAAGTGAATTTATACAATGCAAAATATATTTTATATATTTAATTTAATTTATTTAAATAATTTAAACAATATTTGTAAACCCCAGGCCCTGAAGATGATCTCAATAAAGATCGAAACGTTGGTACGATGAATAAAATTTTTTCTGAACTTACATCACACCAGACCGCATATCACGATTTCCAAATAATCATAGACTAACGGTCACTAATCACCACACATTTTATCGAAATATCAAACGGAGTTGCGATTTAAGATGGAATTAATATTTCTTTTTTTCAGAAAGAAACGAGATTTAAGGTCAAAAGTGAACATTATAATTTAATGCCGCTGTTGTAATTCTGTTTCGCCTCACAGTTGGTAGAGCATGAATATTCATCTTTCAAGAAATCTGGAAGGAACCGCCTGTCATTTGAAATCTTTACTCTTAAAACGAAAATAAACTTCAAAATAAAACTAAAGTGAAAATTCGTATAAATATAAAAAAATAACGTCCATAAGCAGAATTGATATTATTTATGAAAAACATGTGGCTAAAGTTTAGTGTCGTTAGTACTGAATTATGTTCAACATGTTATCTACGATTTCGTGAGAGGAAGCTTAGACAAAGCAAACCTCGTTGATTCGCGGTAATGAGAGTAAACCAGGTCTAGAAATGGTGAAACACGGTTCGTCCATTACACATTACTAATGCCAAAGGGTCGAAACGCCTGTCTAATTTGTCGTAACGTAATTTTTCGTTGAAATCATTTTCCAGCGAATTTTATTTCAAGTTTAATAATGATTTTTGCATGTCTGCGCGACCATGGGTTTTACAAAGCTCGTGTTGTCGAGGCAGAAACAACGAAAATTTATAATTTCTTTGTTTGATTCCATGGTATTTTTAGATCATTGGTTTATGTTTAGAAGCTAAGCGTTCCAAACGAAGCTGTGGGTTAATTATTAATTGGATTTATATCTGTATGTTCAAAATTTATTATGTCAGGATGAGAGCGGAATATTTTGGAAAGTTGTTGAGCAAAGAGTGAACCTCTTCTTCCAGTTCTTCGTTTGACTTGGCCCATGATCATCATAGCATGTGGAAGGGATTTATTAATAATAATAATAATTAACGATAATATGTAACAATGAAATAGAAATTATATACAGAATTATAAACAAGAGTGGAAAATACCTATTAGTAGCACACCAATTTTGCTAAAATGGTGTTGGTTTAATTAATATTTCCGTCTTTATCACATTTAATGTGTGGTGGTTGGTGAAAGTTAGTCAATGAAAATTTTAGATTTAAAAAAATTAATTTATACAGTGTTTTTATAATTATTTTTTTCCATATCCTGCATGTATTTGTAAAATGTAAACAATGTTTATAAATCCCAGGCCCTGAAGATGATCTCAATAAAGATCGAAACGTTGGCACGATGAAATGTTTTTCTAAAACCTACGTCACACCAGACCGCATCTCTCGATCTCGATTGCCAATCCAATTTGATGAAATGCAAACCAAGACATTTTACATGTTTTTCAATTTTTAGTTTTATTTTATCTAGAATTATTTATTTTTTGACGTTTTATTTGTTTTATTAATAAGTTGAGCATTTCCTAATATTAAGCATGAATTCTTATTATTATCTCTGTTTTCTAAATTGCTATCAGAACATAGCACATCTACACGGAAAAAGAAAAATGAAGCTATTGATATAGGAGGAAGCCAAGGAGAAATAGACTGGTTCCGAAGCACAACGGAGAAGGAGGCAAAAGAGTACTTGGCAAAAATGACAAGGGCACCATGGAAAGAAAGATGGACAAATAGCAATAAAGGTCGGCTAACATCCAAATTTTTCCCAAGCGTTGGAAAAAGACAAAAAGCAAAATGGCTACACCCCGACTACTGGACCACCCAAATGCTATCAGGACAAGGAAACTTCGCAAGCTATCTTCATAAATATAAGAAAAGAAAAAGCCTTTTATTCTCCGTTTGCAGCACTGAAGAAGACGCCGAACATAAACTCTTCATTGGTGTTTGATCAGCCTTCTCAGTTTAAATATACTTTCCTAAAGGTAGATTGGGCTACCGGCTATCCGTTATCTACACACATGTACCTGTTCATATAATATAACGATTTTTTTCGAAGGCCTGATGAAGGCGATATATTCTGCCGAAAGCTCGACAAGAAAATAAATGTTGTTTCTGTCTTCATGGCCTCATCCCCAATCTACCTTTTGGAAAGTATATATAAACTCTTCAGCTGTATCAAATTCAAGGCAGAAAGAGAACGTTTGCGAAAGACCATCACCTCAGCAGAATGGCCGCCTAATCTCCAAAAGCTAGTCTGTGATATTAAATCTTTTGGAGCACTAAACGACTTTGCCTCAAATACGCTTAAATGAACAAGTCCCTATTTATTCTATTTATTCTAACTATTAAGTCCTAAATATTTTTATTATTGTTAGAGTTTTATTACCGTTATTTATTTATTGCATAATTAAACATAGCTTTAGGTTTAGGGTTCCGGGCTGTTTTCCTCTTCTTAGTAAGAAAATTTTAGATAATATAAATAGATAGAAAATAAAACTAAGGAAAAGTAAATGTGCAAGGGGAAACCAGCAAGGGAAGACCTTTTGTTTTAGGTTCTAAAATGAAAATATGGTCCCTTCAAAATCCGACTAGTGGTCTAGCCTGAAGGAAAGATCGTTGGGAGGTATTTTTATCCCATTTATTTGAAAGTCGTTAGATATACAAATTCGATTAAGCTAAAGCGTTTGTCCGCCGGTATAGGGTCTTCCTCAGGTACGGCGGGGTGGTGGAAAGGGTAAAAAAAATCTACACGGAAAACAAACACTTTGAGCCCTGAAGATGATCTCAATAAAGATCGAAACGTTGCCACGATATAGGAAATATTTTTCTAAAACCTACCGCATCTCTCGATCTCCGAATCACAGTCCATGTCACTATGGAGGAGATCTCGCTGGCAACGTCTTTTTATAAGGTAAAAAGAGTTAGGGGAAATTCGTCAGGGAGCGAGTTTTTGGATGTGCTGATTCTCGTTGGTTGGGAGGGTTTTGTGAAATTTGCGGTAATCAGAACAAGTTTAATCTTGAACCACGAAAAGAATATATATATGTAGGGAATTAAAGGTCTCCCACAAATAAAAAGATAAAGATTTAAAGTTTATTGGTAAAGAACACATAAACAAAAGTAAAAGGATAACTAGTTAACATTAAANGAATTGTTTCATGCCCCAGCAATTAATACTCTCTTTCGCTGTGCTTATAGAGTGGGGTAATACCGGTTGTGGCCCGACAAACGCGGTATTTGAGCCTTCATTGGCCAGGCTGTCCGCCTCTTGCCATAGTGTCCCTTAGGAGCTGGTATCCATATGAGGGTTACCCTATTCTCGTACTTGGTAGTAATCCTATTAATAAGTTCAACGGTTTCCTCTACCAGCCTAGATGTTGATAACTCTTTTTGTAATGACCTACGACTGGCCTGATTGTCGGAAAAATTTCTAATATCTTTTCCCTTAACCTTATTCTCCATGAGTGTTCTGCAGCAAACATTGATGGCCCAGACCTCCGCCTGAAAGACCGAGGTGTTACTAACAAGAGGGGAGGAGATGCTGATCCCTAATTTAGGTATATGTATTCCAGCACCGCTTCCCTTGTCCTTAATGAGTGAGCCATCGGTGAAGCAGTATAGGCTACGATGGTCATCATCCGCACTATAGTTGTAATCACAGGGAGTAACTACCTAAAAATGCTTTTTCCCTAAAGGTGTTTTTACCTTTTTATCGCTAACGCTTAGTAGTTAGTTGTTGACCTTACTCAATAAATATAGAATTTTCGAGTGATCTATATTATTTCCCTTATCTTTCCAGCTGCCTTCACTAATTAATCTATAGCAGTTGGTTAGTGCTCTTACCTTAACCTCTATGTGTAGAGGTGTAGTATTGGTTATAATTTCAAGTGCTAGGGTGGGTGTAGTGAGAAATGCTCCCGTCATCATCATGCAACCTAGTCTTTGAAATGATCTTAACTTGTTAATGTTCCCTTTATTATGTGCCCTTTCCACCATACTAGAGCTGCAAATAGAAATCTAGGTAGTATAATTGCGGTATATATCCATTTGGCCACCCAAGGTTTGATACACCCTGTTTTACCAATAATTCTCCTACATTGAATATAATGACAATAAAAGAATATGTATGTACATAAAAAGGAGCATCAAGTATTTTTCGTAGGATAAAAGGTTGGGTAGTTTGTGCGCGGAGGTTGTTGGAATGTTTGGTTGAACCCCACAATTCCAGTCCGTAACTCTACATCGGCTTAACTGCGGTGTTGTAAAGCAGCTTTTTATTTTTGAAAGGTACGTAAGAGTATTTGTCAAATCGTGCAAATATCGTGTTCATACTTGATGTTTTAGTCGTGACTAGGATTCCACGTCAACCATTTTTAAGTAGACACCGTGGTATTAAACCTTGTTCTCAGTGGGGAGGAGAATGGATTTTTTATGGATCTGTATAGCATAGCCTATCTTGTATAGCTCAGCCTTTCCTGAGTATTTGTAGCAAGACAGTGTTGTTTAGGGTATATTTTGTTTTTGTGTCATTAACAATATAATCGGCATTTTTCATCTGATGGTCCCAGTCCGAGAGGTACTCTACTGGAGGTAATATGATGGATCAGTTTGTGTTAAAATGTATTCTTTTCTTTTCATTCCAAGACTCTAGTAGTGGAATAGTCATTGAATATTTCGACTGGAAATGACAGGATCGCACTTTTTACAGAGAATTGTGGGTGCCTGATGTGGCCAGCTGGAAGTCGAGTTGGTACCCAATCGAACACACTTGGGTCCAACTTGACGGACGAGTAAGACGACAAAACCTACGTCTTAGTACCCTACAAAAAGTTGTTCTTGATGAATGGGAAAGAATTCTTCAGGATTTTATCAAAAATCATTTACAAGGAATGCAAAGGCGATTAACGGACTTGATTCGTACCAAAGGTGAAATACTAGGTATTAAAGGTAAGAATTTTTTTTTAAACATTTTTATTTGTTTTCAATTTTTTTATTCTTTATTCAATATTTTTTTTAGAATTAGATAATAAACATTCTACATTTTCTTTTAAATGTCTTAATTTTACAACCAAAATATGTTAAAGTTTAACGATGGTGCGTTAAATTTGTCCATCAGTGTAAATTGTGGTATTTCAAGCATCACAATATTATTAATTAATTTAATTTCTAATCAATTTACTAATTAATTACAAACCCGCTACGAATGCTGAGGCGATTAAGTTCTCTTGGCCGCCTGCTTCACGGACGAGAAATTTGAAAATTTAGTTTAATGATAAGAACACTTGTAATAATTTCGACAACTATAAATAAAAAACGAGATCTGAAATAAATTTTATTTAATTGCGCCAGAAAAATCATAATAATTCTAATGATATCCTACTTAATATTTTTATGTTTTAAATTAATTTTGTTTCTTGCTAAAAGATTATTGTAACCTACTTTGCTACCTCGCTAATAATAAACAGGCACTGTACTTCAATTGATAGTTCAAATTTGCTCACACGCTGATTAATTCTTTTCGTGTGTTTGCGAAGTACCGTGTTGCAAATTGGTTTTTAAACAATTCAGATTTATCGCTTTTGTGTTTGGGGACAATATTTACTTAGGCGTTTTTTTATTAGCTCTGAAATATTATTAGTTAAGGTGTTTCGTCATTTCGTTTGAGTCCTCATATTTGTACTGGGTTTAAAATAGTGCATTTCCTTCATTAATATTTTTTTTTGCTTTGACATAAGAGAAAACCTCAGCTCAGGTTGCTAAAAGACGTGTGGCGTGGTGATGATTAGTAAGAGAAAGTACCGTCCGAAAGTTGTTTGCTTGGTTCAAAAATGGAAATTTTGATTTGGAAGAGGCAAAGCTCCGGCCGTTCTTTAACAGTTGACGAAGACCAAATTCTTCCTTTGATAACAAATAGCCCACATTCAGCAACCTGAGACATTGCAGAGGCACATAACATATCTCATAGAAACGTCTCAACGAATCTGATAATAGTTGCGTATATTTGTCGAAGACGAGAATTTATTGGAACGCATTTCTATCGGCGATTCCATTCTAAAACGTATTATAAACCCATTTTAGAAAAGTGAATTCTATACTGCAATATTTAAAGACAAAAATTGTTGGAAAACGCAACGACACACGTTTACAAATCCGCATTCCTTATCCCGAAGGCACTGTGCATTTGATGGAATTGAAAGGAATAGTTTTTATGTGATTCATCTGCACATCGAAATTGTTAAGTTTAGTGTACACGCATACAATTGAAGGGTTAAAATCAGTAATTCTGTCATTTCATTTGATCCTAATTTTTCTCACTTGTTCCTTATCATCTCGACTTGGGCATACAGATTCATAGCGAAGTTGCAGAGGGAGGCGTACTAGAGTATACCAGACGCTAAGTATAGATGTGGATGAAACATCTTTTGTTGATGTATAAGTCCTGCACTGATATTGCTAGACCCATTCAAAGTGTTAGGAGCGAAGTTGGAAGATCCACACGGTTGTTTCAGGTCATCGAGGACTTCAAGAACCATTCAATGGCTTAATTCCAAAAAATACCTGACGAAAAATTCTAGCTGGAATAGGCTGACATGAAACATAGACATGATAGTTGAGTATTGCTCATAATCTTATAATCAAGATTCATCTTAAATTTTGTATATCTGGAGATCTGTAGTTTCATCTCTTCATCCGGTCATCTTGTTCATACTGTTTCCAAAGGATGTTTGAGGTTTAATCTGTGGGATGGTTTATGGCCATTTTGGTCAACAGACAGATAAATTTAGTTGCTATAAGATGATCAGGATGATCTCGCTGTCAGACAAGTGTTGCCCTTTCCTCCCAGTCCCTTGATATTCTTTTTGTATGGCTTCGGTTTTTAATCTGTGTGATGATTTAAAGTCAAGTTTGAAAGATACATTCAGCTGGAATAGGATGATCAGGAAATCAGCTAACTTCAGATCATTGTTCATGATGATTGATACGGCATGGTCAAGATCCATCTTGCATTATGGATTCTTGAGAACCGACAGCTTCATCCCTTCGTCATCTGAGACTCTTCTTACGGCTTCTGTCTGTATTCTGTTAACTTCTATGTTTAATCTGTGTTACAATTACATACTAGACGGACAATTCCGTTGCAAAAGGGTTATCAGGATGATCATACTAAAGTTAGACATTTGATCAATGTTCATCATGATTGGTCTTGCATGATCAGAAACCATCTTGCATTGTAACCTGGAGACCTATAGCTTCAACTATTCATTTTCCTGGTTAGACGGTTTTTACTGGTTCTGTTTGTATTTTAATATGTTCAATGTTTAATTTGTGTGACGGTTTATTGCCAAAACATACAGTCAAACATACTTGTAGTTCCAGCAGGATTACTAGGTTGAAAACGCTAATGAGACAGTTGACTATTGTTCATGATAGTGGATATTGATCAGAATACATCTTGCATTAATGGATACACGGGAACCTGCAGCTTCATCTCTTCATCATCCGAATCAGTCTCTTCTTACGGCTTCTGACAGTATTTGTTATCTTCTATATTTAATCTGTGTGACAGTGCAAACGAAAACATAAAGGACAGACAATTCCAGTTGCAACAACGTTATCAGGATGATCATCCTAAAGTGAGACATTTGATCAATGTTCATCATGATTGATCTTGCATGATCAGGAACCATCTTGCATTGTAACCTAGAGACCTATAGCTTCAGCTATTCATTTTCCATGTTAGACTGTTTTTACTGGTTCTGTTTGTATTTTAATATGTTGAATAATTAATTAAGGTTTTTAGTTAAGATAAAAAAGTCAATGCGCGAGCGGGATCCGAACCCACGATCTTCGGCTTGATACGCCGCTGCTCTACCACTTGAGCTATCATGACCTCAAGTGGTAGAGCAGCGGCGTATCAAGCCGAAGATCGTGGGTTCCAAACCCGCTCGTGCCATTGACTTTTTTATCCCAACTAAAAACCTTAATTAATTATAATATATTAATTGCTCAAGCGGACCACGAAATAAGTGAATTTAATATGTTGAATGTTTAATTTGTGTGATAGTTTATTGCCAAATATACATTTCAGTTGCAGCAGGATTACTTAGATGAACATGCTAAATTCAGACATTTGACTATTGTTCTTGATGATCAATATTGTTTGGTCAGGATCCATCATGCATTATGAAGTCTTGGGAACCTGCAGATCATCATCTCAATCAGATTCTTCTTACGGTTTCTGTCTGTATTTTGTTATTTTCTATGTTTAATCTATGTGACAGGGCAAACGAAAACATAACGGACAGACAACTCCAGTTGCATCAGGATTATCAGGATGAGCACACTAGAGAGAGACATTTGATCAATGTTCATCATGATTGGTCTGGCATGATCAGAAACCATCTTGCACTGTGGATACTTAGAGACCCGTAGCTTCAGCTATTCATTTTCCGGGTTAGACAGTTTTTACTGGTTCTGTTTGTATTGTACTATGTTCAATGTTTAATTTGTGTGATGGTTTATTGCCAAAACATTCAGCCAAACATGCATTGCAGTTGTAGCAGGATTACAGGTTGAACTTGTTAAAGTCATACAGTTGACCATTGACCATGATGATTGGTTCATCTTTGATCCTGGATAACTAGTTGTCTGTAGCTACATCGTTTCATTCCGGTCAACAGGTTTTTATTAGTTCTGTCAGTATTTTAAAACATGCCTGAAAGAAAAATCCAGCTAGGAATGACAAGCATGATCATGCTAAACTCAGAGAGTTGGCAATTGTTCGTGAATATTGGGAGGAGAAGAATGAGGAAGGAATCTGGATGAGATGGATGAGAAACGTCTAATCTACAGATTCATCATTACGCAGGCAAGAGAAAATCTCACATCATTACTGATGTATTCAGAGTTGTCGTTAAATCGTTATTAGCGCTGGGTCTCGAGGGATCTAGCTTTCAAACTACTCTTCGGATAAAAGTTCCTCGTCACAAAACACAGAACCCGTTGTCCCCTCGTTCCCATGGAAAGCAAATGCAGAATCTGATAATTTTCAAATAATTCAACAGAAGGACTAACACGTTAAACTTCCTCTGGGCCTACCTGAGGGAAATTCTCAAACAAGAAGAGAATACGTAAATAGTAATCAGTGCCGAGGTGCATTTCAACAATTAACCAATGGGCGAGGGAGCACACCATCAAATATGCAACAGACGTCTCCATGCTTCGAGCAGGGCAAACAGCAATTAGCGACTGGCATCGTTTTTATAACGACCAATTAAACTTGTACGGGACCGTCACCGTTGAGAATTTCTTACGGGCAACATCCTTTTATCCACATATGATACTGTTAATATTATAACAGCTTACCATGTTTAACCCTACAAAAGATTTTTTTATAGTAAGTTTTTCGCTAAAAAGACTCCAGGATATGACCTTATCACTGGAGAAATACTAAAACAATTGCCAAAAAAGGGTATAGTTAAACTAACATACCTACTTAATGCTGCGATCAGACTGAAATATGTTCCCAGCATCTGGAAATTCGCAGAAGTCATTATGATTAAAAAAACAGGAAAAACGGCGAACGAGATCAAATCATATAGACCAATATCGCTACTACCAACAGTGTCTAAACTCTTCGAAAAGTTATTATTAAAACGAATAAAACACATCGTTGAAAAAAAGAAAATCATTCCTGACCACCAATTTGGATTCCGAGCAAGACACTCAACAATAGACCAAATTCACCGAGTAACGGAAGTAATAGAAAAATCTCTCGAAGAAAAACAAATTTGTTCTGCTATCTTCCTTGATGTCTCACAAGCTTTTGACAAGGTCTGGCACGAAGGACTCATCAATAAACTAAAAGGTATGCTACCAAAGCAGTATGTCGATATTATCAGTTCCTACCTAACTGACAGACTGTTTAGAGTCAAACAAGAAGATCAATATTCAAAATTAAAAACAATAAATGCAGGAGTGCCACAAGGTAGCATATTAGGTCCACTGCTTTACTTGTTATACACCAGTGATTTTCCGAAAATAGATGGAGTAAAAATTGCAACGTTTGCAGATGACACAGCGGTGATGTCACTAGGACCGACTATAACCCACTCAACCGAAATCCTCCAAAATGCATGTAATAAGATAAACGAATGGACAAAAAAATGGGAAATCAAGCTAAATCAACATAAATCAGTTCATATAATCTTTACAAACAAAAAGGTGGACCATGTTCCGTCGCTCATAATCGATGGAACTACTATACTATACAGCAATACAGCTAAATATCTGGGAATGACCTTAGATGCCAAGCTGAGATGGAAAGAACACGTGAAGAAAAAAAGGACAGAAATAGGTTTAAGGTATAGACAACTATACTGGTTGATAGGACGTGGCTCCAATCTTGCTATACAAAATAAAATATTATTATATAAACAAGTCATAAAGCCTATGTGGACATATGGTATTCAACTATGGGGTTGTACCAAACACAGCAATATCAAAATCATACAAACACTCCAAAATAAAATCTTACGTAACATGGTCAATGCACCTTGGTACATAAGGAATAAGGACTTACATAGGGATCTTAAGATCCCTGAAGTCACGGCGGAAATACAAAGATTTGCCGCCAAATACCAGGCTCGCCTCAGCCAGCACGAGAATGTGGAAGCAACTAAACTCTTACATTACCGAAACACGGTCAGAAGATTAAAAAGAACAAAGCCATATGAACTTGTGTAGTTATAAGTGAATAGTGAAATGTAAATCTTATTGTACCAATGGGTATTATTGTAAAATTAATGGTTGGTCTAATAAGACCAGTTTTAATAAATAAATTTAATTTAAAAAAAAAAAAAAAAATAGTAAGTTTTTCAATTAAGTTACATGAAAATGATAGATGTTTAAAAAAAAGTGAAAATAGAGTACATAAAACGATTTATTATGACATGACTATGGTTATTGAAACATTACTAGTGTTAATCCATTTATGTTTTAGTGGTCAATTGACCAAGTTACTTTTATCTGGATGGGTATAAAAAGAAACTCCAAGTTTTCCGTGGTTGAAAATTTATTCCAATTTTTTGAATTATATTGAATTATATGTTCCTATTATAGTTTTTAAAACAAATCCCCACAACATAAAAGGGGGTAGAAGAACATAAATATACTATTGGCATAGTCCAGGTATTTATAAAATTTTTTATATAAAAAATTAAAATCTTGGATATATGTGCTTTCTAACTGATAATTATAAAATAAAAAATCTCTCTATGTTTAGTGCTGATTATGGGCCATTGATCCCGAAACGCCAATATAATTCAAAAAATTGGAATAAATTTTCAACCACGGAAAACGGAATTTCTTTTTATACCCATCCTGATAGATGAGACGGACCGTGGTTTCAATTTACGACCTTACAGACTAAGTTAAACAATTTAACCTAGGGGGAGCAAACTATCCCAGTGCCATTTATCATCACATCAAGGTGTGCAGCTTGTATCTAGTGAAAAAATAGAAACTAATATTTATGATTAATTCTTATTTTCATATCCAATTTTGCTTTTTTAGCCGGTTAGCATTATGATTTTTTAGGTTATCCACTTTATTAGAAAGTGTGCAGAAACCAAAAAACTGCTAAAAACATGGATTAATAGTAAAACTGCTTTACCTGGCAATTCTATTTTTATTTTTTTTGCAATAAGTTATTGGTATTGATATTTCCTGAACTATTTTCGGGGGGGGGGGATTTTAATTATGATACGTACTTCGGGAAGACAAGATTGCAATCCAACAGGAAATAATTGTAATTAATTAAATATCACGTAATTTAGCGATTGACGACTTGGGTGTTGTTGAGTTATACAACGTATTTCTAGTTTTCATTAAGTCCTTAATAGAGCTTGGCCTTAAAGCAACATCTGCTCTCTGGATATAAGTTCATATGTCACATATCATAAACCCAAAGGAGGTAGCCTTCTTTTTTGAACCATAAGGAATGTAATGTAGTCAAAAATCTTGCTGGGTGAACACAACAAATTAATTGCCCTGCAGTTCAGAGTGTCTGTGGCGTTTGCCCGGTTGGTACTATGATTTTTGAGGTGCAAAACAACTAGTTTTTTATGAAAATGTGCAAAAATGTATTATTTAATCCAAAATATCAAAACTTTAAAAAAATTATACAACATCGAACCGATTGGTTTTTGTCATTTTATTTAAAATTTAACGATTGAGGCAATTACCAAATGAGTTACTCCCAATTAATAACCTATAATATTTACCTATAAAGTAAATGAGTTCATTTTGCTAAAACATGCGGCTGAATACATTTTGAAGGTTAAAATAAAATATTCACTACTGTAAATTATCAGACTGGGCAAGTTCAGTCTAACCTTCTTTTTTTCTTACCAATTCTTACTTCTTTTAATTTAAAAGAATTTAAGTTACACGGCGAACTAGATAAATAAAAAAGGGTTTTTCCCCGTGTATCTGGACGTCTCGAAAGATGAATGTTGACTTACCCGGAGGGGTTAAACTGCTATTATAGTCCCAATGCGGAGGCTAAAGTATGTACATCTTTTAAGGTGACTTGATTGCAGTCTTTCTTTTACCTAGAAGTCGGCGCATTTAAATTTCAGATCGGCATATATCCTCGCCCTGTACGCAACATACGGTAATTCGCTTCCGACGACCTGAATTATGCAACGACACAAGAACGTAGATAAAAAAAAATACATAAAAACAATAATAATTCGTTTATTTGAATCACTCCATGATTCAAATTCTTGTGGTCTATAGTTTTATTTTATTGTAAGTATATTATTAAACCTATTATAAAATGAAAAATGAATCTGTTTGTGTGTGTGTGTGTGTGTGTGTGTGTGTGTGTGTGTGTGTGTGTGTGCGCGTGCGTGCGTGCGTGTGTGTGTGTGTGTGTGTGCACGATCCGACCATTTATCAATTTCAAACTGGCTACTTCAATAAATATAATAATAAGTAAATAAACATAGATCCTATCATTATTCAGAAATAGTCAGATGCGGTCTGGGGTGATGTAGGTTTCAGAAAAACATTTTCTTAATCGTGCCAACGTTTCGATCTTTATTGAGATCATCTTCAGGGCCTTGTGTTGACTGTATCACCACACATACATCCTATCATTAGTATTTTTCGTCGAACAGCTGAATCCACGTTTTAATGTTTATAAAATTAACTCAAACGGGTGATTTTCAATCTCTTACACTGTACTGACATGCCTTGTCATGGTTCTTATTTGTCTTTGAAAAGTTGTGTATGTCATAAGAAGATTTTCAGAAGAAGTTGTCAGAGAGAATAACTAGTTTTAAAAGATTTGTTAATCAGACAGAGTTAACTGATTTAATATTAATTGTCATCTTAACTTTGTTTTATATTCAGAACATTCGATAAATCACACAGGGTTAATTAATTATTTGGTTATTTAAAAACGTCGTAAGAAGACAATTTTTCTACACTACTTCTTTTTTAATTATATAAAGATTATTTTAACTGTATTGAACGATTATAATAGGATATGTAAAAGTCGAAACATCGCTCGAAACCTCCCAAAGGAAAGATCAGGGAATGCAAAATATTAAAGCCAATGGGTAGAAGCTGCCAGGGGAAAAACTAGTGCCCTTTGGGAAATGTGCAAAAGGCGAGTGCTATCAAAAGGGTAACTAGTCACTGGCCAGTCAGTAGTTGAGCGGGGTTGTGTTGAAATTGATCAGTTCGTCACCGGTCAGTTTTTGGTCGGTGCGCAGAATTGAGTTCGGTTCTGGATATCAAATGCGACAGTTGGAGGTTGCAGAAATGGAGTGGCATAAACCTTTGTTGGGTTTTTATTGAGTGAGTGAACTTTAGGGAGGGTGTCTGGATTCGGCTTAAATGAACCTTTTGAGGATTTTAAGCTGTTAACCTAAGTTGTTTTAACAGTGAAAACTTGCCATTGAGATAAAAGAGTCAATGGCACGAGCGGGATTCGAACCCACGATGTTCGGCTAGATACTCCGCTGCTCTTAAGTTGAAAAATGGCAAAAAGGAGGGAAAATTCAAAAGGTGGGGTTGAGATGGGAGGTTGGTGTCCAAGTGGATCGAGGTGACGATAGCTCAAGTGGTAGAGCAGCGGCGTATCTAGCCGAAGATCGTGGGTTCGAATCCCGCTCGTGCCATTGACTTTTTTATCTCAACTCAAAGCCTTAATTAATTGTAACATATCAATTGGTCAAGCGGACCACGAAATTAGTGAATTTGATAATATTGTTAACCAAATTACCGGAAGAAAGTAAATTGCTGACGACTGATTGATCCTTCTTTTTCCTACCGGGTTATCCGCCTCTCTGGTCAATAAATAGTTGATTATTAAGGTAGTAAGTCAGAGGTTGATTTGTCATGACACTTCGCGGTTGGTCAAGAGAGTCAGGTGTATGTTGGTTAAAGTAGCTGCCACGGAGAAATCAACCACACCTAGTACCCTCTGGGAAGGGTTTCAAAAGGTGGGTACTACCAAAAGGTAATTCACTGGCCACTAGTAATTGATTATTAAGTTAGTATGTCTGCAGTTGAGTTGACACTTCCAGTTGGTCATGAATCAGTTACGATTTGAACTTAGTCACTTGGCAGTGTTGATTTGGTCCTAGTTGATGTCTTTTGTGATGTTCTTGAATTTTTCATTTTGTATGTTGGTTAAAGTAGCTGCCACGGAGAAATCCACCTAACCTAATACCCTCTGGCAAGGGTTGCAAAGGTGGGTACTACCAAAAGGTAATTCACTGGCCACTAGTAATTGATTATTAAGTTAATATGTCAGCAGTTGAGTTGACACTTTCAGTTGGTCATGAGTCAGTTACGATATGAACTAGTCACTGGGCAGTGTTGATTTGGTCCTAGTAGGTGGCTGAATAGACCGTATGTTTTGTGATGTTCTTGTCTTTTTCATCTTGTATGTGAATTACTGTAGCTGTTACGGAGAAAACAACCCCATCTAGTACCGTCTGGAAGAGTTGCAAAAGGTTGATACTACCAATTCACATTTGGCTTCATCTTGTTGATTATTAAGTTAGTAAATCAACTGTTAAGTTGTCACTTCCAGTTTGTCATGAGTCAGTTACGATATGAACTAGTCACTGGACAGTGTTGATTTGTTCCTAGTAGGTGTCTGAATAGACCGTGAATTTTGTGATATTCTTGTCTTTTTCATCTTGTATGTGATTTGGTCCTAGTTGATGTCTTTTGTGATGTTCTTGAATTTTTCATATTGTAAGTTGGTTAAAGTAGCTGCCACGGAGAAATCCACCTAACCTAATACCCTCTGGCAAGAGTTGCAAAGGTGGGTACTACCACAAGGTAATTCACTGGCCACTAGTAATTGATTATTAAGTTAATATGTCAGCAGTTGAGTTGACACTTTCAGTTGGTCATGAGTCAGTTACGATATGAACTTGTCACTGGACAGTGTTGATTTGGTCCTAGTATGTGGCTGAATAGACCGTATCTTTTGTGATGTTCTTGTCTTTTTCATCTTGTATGTGGATTACTATACCTATTACGGAGAAAACTACCCAATCTAATACTTTCTGGGGAGGTTTGCAAAAGGTAAGTTCTACCACAAAGTAATTCACTGGCCACTAGTAATTGATTATTAAGTTACTATGTCAGCAGTTGAGTTGTCACTTCCAGTTGGTCATGAGTCAGTTACGATATGAACTAGTCACTGGGCAGTGTTGATTTGTTCCTTGTAGGTGTCTGAATAGACCGTATATTTTGTGATATTCTTGTCTTTTTCATCTTGTATGTGAATTACTGTAGCTGTCACGGAGAAAACAACCCCATCTAATACCGTCTGGAAGAGTTGCAAAAGGTTGATAATACCAATTCACATTTGGTTTCATCTTGTTGATTATTAAGTTAGTAAATCAACTGTTAAGTTGTCACAATTAGTCATGTGTCAGTTATCCTTTAAAGTTAGCCAATGGTCAGTTCCCAGTGATGAGTTAGAATTTGTATACTGAATGCAAAAGTTGTTGATTAAAACATAGAGTCGAGCACCTTTGCCACATTTTTACAGAGTGAGCGCGCTTTGGAAGATGAGTGTCTGGATTTGGGTTAGGTACGGCTTTTTGAATTTTAAGTAGTTAATAAACGTTTTCAAATGTGTGGAGTTTAGTGACCGTTAGCCAATGATTATTTGGAGATCGTGAGGTGCCGTCTGGTGTGACGTAGGTTTTAAAAAAACCTTTTCTTTATCGTGGCAACGTTTCGATCTTTATTGAGATCATCTTCAGAGCTCAAAGTGTTTGTTTTCCGTGTAGATGTGTAATTCTTGTGTGGAGGGTTGAGAGTGCCCAGGCAAGGTTTTTCTACAACCTACATCACACCAGACCGCACTCCAAATAATTTCAGTTTTTTAGAACTTGTCTTTCAAAATATTTTGAGATTACTAGAAATATGATGAAACATAGTGTGACGGTTTAGCTGGGCTTGATATTTCAGTAACTTTCTATATTACGGATAACATAAGTATTTTTTTTTGTTATTAAAAAAGTGAGGTATTTCCTTTGTATACAGGTTGTTAAAAGAGAAACGGCTCAATTTATAACATTTAATACAAAAGTCGATATGAAGTGCCATTGTACAAAAAATGCTTGTTTATATTCATTCTTCCAAATTAAATTAAAATTTCCTCGCTCTAGTTGTGAACAATGCCGTTCCGAAGTGGTCCGCTTTATCTTCAATCACTGTACTTTCAAACGGGCGAGCCTACGCGGAATGAAAACGGCAAAGAATAACAGGTACAGCCATGCTTATCTTATACAAATATGTATGGTTAATTGCATTTCTGTTTAATTTTCCTTCGATTATTATTTCAGCTAGTGCAAACCCTACTCGAGCATATTAACAAAACAAATACAAAACGGGCATTGCTCACCACAAACTGAATTACACGGCTGCTTTAATGCTGATCCAAACACATTACAGCCTTTTCTGCCTTGTAACGAAAAATTTTCACCGGCCTCAAGTTCTCAGTTTTCCTCCTTTTTTATTTCAAAAGAAAAAGATTGATTCGATACCGTCATTACAATAATGTTATAATGGATAACAGTATCGAAATATGTTATCATTACACATTATATAACGTAATATGAACAAGCATAATTCAAAAATAAAGTGTGAGTTTTCATTAAAAAATCGTATTATCGGTATCATAATTGCATATATACATCAGTATTGCAAACAACAAATATTTCAAATATGCTTTTAGACGTTTATAATATATCGGAAATAACTATGGATTGGATAATTAATTACTATAAAATTTACGAACAAAGAACTATGATTAATTCATTCTGTGGAAAATAATTCATCGTGTTTTCAATTTAGAACACCAGTAGAATATTAATTTTTATTCACTAATTTCGTGGTCCGCTTGACCAATTAATATATTACAATTAATTAAGGTTTTTAGTTAAGATAAAAAAGTCAATGGCACGAGCGGGATTCGAACCCACGATCTTCGGCTAGATACGCCGCTTCTCTACCACTTGAGCTATCGTGACCTCGATCCACTCGGACACTAACTTCCCATCTGAATTCGAAAGGTGGGGTTGAGATAGGAAGTTAGTGTCCGAGCAGACTTCCTATCTCAACCCCACCCACCTTTCGAATTCAGATGGGAAGTTAGTGTCCGAGTGGATCGAAGTCACGATAGCTCAAGTGGTAGAGCAGTGGCGTATCCAGCCGAAGATCGTGGGTTCGAATCCCGCTCGTGCCATTGACTTTTTTATCTCAACTAAAAACCTTAATTAATTGTGATATATTAATTTTTATTTATAACAATAATATACAATTGTTTAATAATTCACGATGAGTTTCTTTCAGACGACTTGCTTTTAAAAGTTCTTTTTTCATGGCTTCACGTTTGGTTTTTTGGAGGAAACAGGGCAGTTTTATTCTACATAAGGGACATATTGTAAGATATCTTTCTTTTTCTGGTATATATGAAATTATTAATTTCTCGAATTACCAGTAGACTGCGAGAAGTGATAGGAACTCTGGACACGTATGTACGTGTACGTGCAGATTTGAGCTGATATAAATCAGTAATCAGTGCCTGTTTACGCCATCGTAAACATTTCATAATTCTGTGATTATTCCTTCATATATGTTAATCTCAAGAAATTTGATATATTTCTTAATTTACATGTAACGCATTTGCATTGAAAAGTTTTTTAAACACATCCATTAAAAACTATATTTTCTTGTTCAAGTGTTATAATATCTCTTCATTTTTTGATGATGTAATCAGTAAATCCTGTCAATTTCATGTTAGAAAATTTAAAATACATAAACACATGAATTGATAAGAAATATAATGCGTACCAGAAAAGATGCCTGAGGTAGACCTATTTTCAAAGTTTGTAATTTCGATTAATCTACCACTGTTTTTACAATACCAAGAGGCATCTAATACCATATAAACTTTTACAGGTTCTGTATTAGGAGAGGATGTGACTCGGAATCCAATTGTTTACTAATAAGGGGACGACCAGAGCCGGTTGATGGGTACCGGATTTGGGCAAGAATTTTTTTGGTGATTCCTCCAAAATATCGGACACATATCCACTACATCTTGTGAATAGGGCATGCCAAAAATGATTTGAAAGTTAAAATTTTCTTTTTTTTATTATTTTTATTTTCCTGTTCAACTTGCTCAAATCAAGTATGTGAATATAATTATTTGGAGATGGTGAGATGCGGTCTGATGTGACGTAGGTTTCAGAAAAACTTTTCTTTATCGTACCGACGTAAAAAGGCCAAGGAACTGAAGATGATCTCAATAATGTTCGAAACGTCGGAACGAAAAAAGAAAATGTTTTTCTAAAACTACGTCACACCAGATCGCATCTCACGATTTACGAATAATCATAGACTAACGGTCACTAATCACCACACATTTTCTTTATCGTGCCAATACTTCGAACTTTAGTATCATCTTCAGTCCTTGGGAGTTATAAACGTTGTTTAAATTTTACGAATACATGTGTCACATTTCGATTTTAATGTACCGCCATGCCACTCCACAGACATCTGACAGTGAAAGGAGTAGGAGGCTAGGAAAGGGCTATTTTTTCAGTCAAAAAAACAATTCCCTTCTGTCCTCCGTGGGTTAAGAGCTGTTAATTTGAAATAAAGAAAAATTTGGTGTGCACACAATTCAAGTGAGTAAATTTTATATTTTGACGTCAAAAAAAAAAATTGTATTTTAATTTAAAAAAGGGTTGTCACAAAAAATATATTTTTATAAAGAAAACTAAAAGAGATAGCATTTGATTTTAAAAGTTATGTTAAAATATTAATTGTATTTTCTAATTGGTCGTCAAAAATTAATACTAGTAACAATAATAATAATTTCCTTTACTTTTACTTTTCTTTATAAAACGAGAATTAACGTCGATTTTAAAATTAATGTTTGTAGATTCTGAAATAGGTTTTATTATAGAATAAAAGAGTCTTTAAATTAAAAATAATAATTAATAAAAGAAATTGTAATCTTTTTGAAAATAAATTGTAATAAAAGATTTAATTTAATTAATATTTTGGTCTCGTATTTATTTAAGTTTGAATTGAATATTTGAATGGAACATATTAAAAAAAAGGTGCCTGATCAATAAATTAAATTACTGTAGTCAGGTCCGATCATCAGAAAACCTCTGGGACCTTGTTTTCCTTTCTCAGAATTCAGGGTTGGGCCCAAAACAGAAGAGATACGTTTACACATGTAAAAATGAATTTATACAATGCTAGAAATTTTAGATGCTATGAACGTATTTTTACTCTCTCAAAATGTTTGTTTTCTGTGTAGATGTGTCATTGCTCTTTGTCGTGTTGAGAGTGCAGATGAGATATTGATGTTTTATATTTATATACGTTGGATTTTCAAGGGGTGGGGAAAGAAATCAGGATAGAACAATATTTTTGTATGAGGAGTCGGCTTCTTTGAGGTGAAACGAGTCGACAATGGGAAAAAATGGGTACTGGTTCGGCCTGATTATCCTTTCAGGATTATATGTACTGGGATAATTAGGGAAAGGAAAGCCAAATTGTAGAATTAGACTACGTAGAAATGTTTGATTGTGGAATGTGATGATCGTTTTATATGTTATATTATGTTTCGTGTGATGTGATGTTCTGTAATTGATGCTGTGTTTATCTCTGTTGATGTAAACCATTTCTAAAAAGTTTCGTTTATGTTTGTTTTGTTCTTTGTTATTATTTTTGGATTGTTGAACACAAAATTGTGTTGGTGTTCAAGGTGATAGGTAGCCAGTGCTGTAGGATTTTGTTTGGTTTTTTGACACCATAGATATGTTGCTTCAAGCCAGGAAAACACTTACCCGATGCTACGCCATGCGACGCTACCCGACGCAAATCCAAACTCCAATTTTCCATAACCTTGCATTACCCCCGTGCACATCTACCCGATGCTATGCTACGGTAACCTACCCGACGCTCTGCGATCCCCACAGTCCAGATTTTCGTCGGGTCGCATTGAGTACAGTCGTAGACAAAAGAACCGGACACTCATATTTTTATTCAAACTACATGTATTATTGTCGTTATATTAATTACAACATACTTATTTTAATATAAACCAAATTAACTGTGATTAAAAATTAATTAGTTTTTATTTAAAAAATTAATTTTAATGGTTTGGTAGAAAATTAATCAAAACACCGGAATACGATTTTTTGATATAATGAATTTAACTAACAATTTATTGTACTCGCTTCGGCGGTACATATACTAAAATTGGAACAATTTATTACACGGTTTTGCTCATAAAATTTAATTAACAATTTATTTCATAGTTTTGCTCGTAAAATTACACCATTTTGTAATGTCGGGTAGCATCAGAACAGGACACTCATATTTTTTGTAGTTTATTTCAAACTAAGTACATGTAATTTTGTCGTTATATTAATTACAACATGTTATTTTAATGTAAACCAAATTAAACGAGATCAAAAATGCATAAGTTTTTATAAACATTGTTTAATTATGATGGTTAGGAGTAACTTTATTTAAAACAATTAAGTTTAACAAACAATTTATTAGATGGTTGTGCTCATAAAATTTAACTAACAATTTATTACAAGGTTTTGCTCAAAATAGTGCATTAAGAACAAAAGATGCGTTGCGATTGTGATCGTGATTATTGTGATACACACTGTGGACTGTACGCGACGTGTACTTGCGTCGGATAGATGTGCACACCCCACCAAAACGTGGCAAGGCGTCGGGTAGCATCGAGTAGCGTCGCATGGCGTAGCATCGGGTAAGTGTGTTCCTGGCTTTAATATCTTATCCAGCAATCAGGATGTAATTCCCATGTCAGTTTCCGGATAGTTTAAACAATTGATTTTGTAAATTACGTCAGACATATTTGTTACTGGTGTGGGATCTTTAATTTTGGAAAAAGTGTGTGAATCCTTTTATGGTTATTGAAAGCTATTTTAAAGCTAGCAGAAGAGAGAAATGTGTTTAATTTATGTGATAGGCCGTGAATGTATGGCATGGAAATGTATGTTGGTTTGCCTGTATTTGATAGATTTGATGTAATATCACTACTGTAATATTTCTAATAGTGGATGGTTTTCGTGTTGAGTAGTAGTTGTTGATTATTCTGTTGATTATGTGTTTAGGGTAGTGATTGTTATGGAGGATATATTTGTACATAAAAATTCTTGTGATGAAATGATTCATGTCTTGTGGTAATAATTCTATGAAGTTGCCCTTTGGCCGTGTTTATTATTGTATGAAGAGGATGGTGTGAGGTAAAGTTGAGGTAGCGATCTGTGTTTCTTGGTTTTTGATACCAATCTGTGATTAATGTGCCATTTGGTTGTTTTAGTACGAGTGGATCTAAAATTATGTAAAAATATCATTTTGCTGTATTTTTTTAAATGTAGATTGCAGTAAAAATATAGCAAACGCTATGAAAGTTTATCAATTACCAAAAAATTCTAAAAATCAAAAAATTTTCTTATTATTTAATATAATTTAGTATTTAATAATTTTTAAGGGGATTCTAGAATAATAAGAACCTATCAAATAAAAAACGAAGAAGGTAATAAACGAAAATGTTTTCACCCAGCATTTCCATAATGCTTTCTTGAAGTGCCTATCATGTGCAAAATCACCTTCTAATATTTCTTTTTTGCATGCAGCTGAATGAGAAAAAGTTCCGTTAGGACAAGCGCCTAACCGTACTGAATATAAGATTAAAACAGCTCAAGCACATCAACTGGCTTTACCCGACAGGATTGAATTTATTATAATATGAAGAAGTGATTAGTCTGTTGTAAATAAATTATGACACCGGGCCTGGCTTCCCGGGGCTTAAATTCCTGGGAGAAGGGAGCCCCAGTAATTTGTACCTAATCCAAGGGAACAAGGGAAATTGCTTTAGGCAGACCTGTGGCAGTTGTAATCCTTCTCTCGGTGCCTATTTTCACGGTCCATTCAATCAGCCTGCCTCTTTCGCATCAGACTAATAGTCGTCGGACATATTACCCGTGTCTTAAACCCGAAGTGCACTCAACTTCGAGTAATGCCCCGTGGAAAATCGTAAAATGAGCGCCGAACGATTTCATTACTGGGCCGGCGCGTTACGAACTTACAAATGCCTTCCGGTCTCTTGATCTTCAAGATATTTGACGAGATTTCTAAAATTTACTGCAACAAATAAAATACATATGTATAATTTAATATTAATTTCGTTAAAAAATGACAAAGTTATGGCAAAAAGTCTGAAAAAAAATCATTTGATAGAAATGATGAATGATTGAGTGTGGTGTTCAATCCTTTCTAAAAAGATAGCTCCTACTCACCGTAAGTTGTTTTGCAATGATCCGGATTTCGAGCCCTTTAGCGCATCATCAGGTTGAAAGACTTCCACAATCACGTCTCTCGACATGAATTGCAAAAGTGAACCCGCTGATACCCCCTCCAACGCGATGTTCCAATGAGAAGCTGGGTTTTTAATGGCGCTCAATTTGAATGTGCGCAAAGCGGGAATTTTGTCCCAAAATTGTCTATAATTAACAACCTAATAGAAATAGACGTATATCGAAAACCCACAACTACAGATATTATGATACCAGCGGATTCTTCCCACCCATGGTCCCAAAAGGCTGCTGGTTTCATTTGGCTCATAGACAGGATGTTAAAACTTCCGCTAACACCTGATAACTATAAAAAAAAAATTGAAAACTATTAAAACCTTAGCAAAAAAACAACGGGTATCAAGATATATTTATTGATAGGTTGCTAGTTAAAAGAATAAAAAAATTAACTTTAAACGAATCAACAATAGGACTCAGTCACCCCACCACAAATGAATCAGTAGGTTTCCGTTGTTTGCCATACATTGGTGAATTATCACAAAAAGTTAGTAAAATTTTTAAACAAGAAGGGTTTAGAATAGCTTTTAGAAGTACGGGTTCACTTAAAACATCCTCTCAAAACCTAAAGACAAAGTAGACAACTTGGCAAAAAGTGGGATTTACCAACTCAATTGTAATGATGGTGATATTAAATATATAGGACAAAGCGGTAGAGAAATAAAAACAAGAGTAAAAGAACACTTGCCTAAATCGAGCAAATTTCCGGAATTTAAGGACCGTCTAAAAGAAACAAAATATAATTTCAATTCAGATTTAAATAAAGCAGTGTTATAGTTTCAACAAAGGGAGAGAACTATATTAGTTTGAGAAATTTCAAATTAAAAAATGTAAAGTTGAACATGGTGATAAATGCATTAATAGTATAATAGATTTTGATCTATCTTCCATTTTAAATATATACATAAATAATATTAAAGTCCAAATAATTAAATTAATTATTTAATTGTTATTATTTTTATAATAATTTTATAATTTAAAGGTATCATTCTAATTTTTTATCTTTTATCTTTAATCATTAATTTATAATTAATTTCTTACAGTATTTACTATTATAATATTTATTTATGTTATAATTCCCGCTTTTCGCATGTTCAAATTGAGCGCCATTAAAAAACCAGCTTCTCATTGGAACGTCGCGTTGGAGGGGGTATCAGCGGGTTCACTTTTCCAATTCAACCTGATGATGAGCTAAAAGGCTCAAAATTCGGATCATTGCAAAACAACTTACTGTGAGTAGGAACTATCTTTTTAAAAAAGATTACTCATTTGATTTGATATTTCTTAACGACATTTGACATGACTCTTCACCTGAGCGATAGAGTCAGAAGAAATGGATGGACAAGCATTTTCTCTCCTTAGCCTCAGTTCTTCAACTGAGGTTGCTGGGTTGTAATTAGTGTAGACACTGTGTTTGAAATGGCCCCACAGAAAATAGTCAAGTGGCGTTAAATCGGGTGACCGAGGAGGCCATGAGGTCCTAACCACCTATCCCGGATGTGACGATTCAAATAACTTCTCACCTGCAAATAATTGCGTACGGGACATTCATCAAGGGAGAATCATTCTTTGTCCTTCTTGCAAAGGATCATCATCTAATAGTGATGGTAAAACCTCTCTCAAAAAATTGAAGAACTAAGCACCATTTAAATTATTTTTGTAGTAATATGGCCCAATCAATTTATTTCCGAGAAGTTCACACCAAAGGTTGATACTGTGAACCACCTGATGATGACAAGAGAACAAACTTGTCGGATTTTCTTCTGCCCACGTTCGAAAATTTCAACGGTTTAGTATGCCATTAAAGGTGAACATCGATTCATCAGTCCATAGAATGTTTTCTTCAGCTTCCCAAATCTACATTTCTGCAAGGAAGGTTATACTGTCATAATCAGAGTCAAGAGAGCGATATGGCTTCCTTTATTGTAAGTCCGGGGTACATCTCTAAATCTATTTTTTGAAAAACCTACAACCCTTCCAACATTTTGGAGAGAGGAATTCGGATTTTCGCAAACATGCGGTTAATTTTCCAGCTCCTCGCCGAAATTACACTGCCGGTTTCTTTTTGCCATAACTTTGTATTTTTGACCAGTTTAAAATCCCATTGCACCATTATTTTCGGCGCAAAATTTTCTTTATAACGATGTGTCAGGATGTATAGGTTCATATTTGAAATTTTAAAGTTGAACCGGGCTTGAAGTATCCTTTATAATTTTTCTCCAAAAAAAGATAAAAATTTGAATCTAGACTAAAAAATAATTAACAAGTATTTTTTGTTTTTTCGATTGCGTCATTGATCAAGAGAAATTCAGCTGGGTCATCTAAAAAGGACACTCTTTATATTAATTTACTTAAATAGGAAAAATTTATTTTAAATATGTAAAAAATTATCTAATAATAAAAATAAAATATAATAAAATTTGCTAAAATATTTTTTACCACGTGATACTCTATTAATTTAAAACTGACCCTCTGTTTTTGTGGTTATCACAAATTCTTCAGAGAAAGTCGTTTTTAATTACTACAGGTTCTAGCTTTTTTTACATTTATTTATTTACAACTGCTGTTTAAATATGTAACTAGCAAAAATGTTGAAATTATTAATAACAAAATCACAGGGTGGATATCATATATTGTTAATAACAAAAGAACTACTGGAAGGCATCCGCAATCGAACTAGGATTCTGGTTAGACTGTAGACGGGGCAATGTCACTTAAGAAAGCACATGCACCGGATAGGAATACAGAAGAAACACTGTGCAGATACTGCCAGGAAAAGGAGGACACCGCAGAACATATTTTATGTTTCTTTGAAGGTCTATGTAGTTGCAGTTTCTTGCAACTAGGACAGGAAAAACCTCCAGCAGGATCCTACACCAAGGATCCGCTGGCAAAGCTGTGGAGGCTGGTTAATACCCTGAAGCTGGCCAGTGAGTTATAAATCACAGGAGAACACAATAGATCCAATCAGGTAACCAGGATTCTGGTTGGACTCCTGACAGGGCACTGCCACTTAAGAAAGCACATGCACCGGATAGGAGTACAGAAGAAACACTGTGAAGATACTGCCAGGAAGAGGACAGATTTTATATTCCTGTGAAGGTCTATGTAGATGCAGGTTGTTGCAACTAGGACAAGAAAAACCACAAGCAAGATCCTACACCAAGGAACCGCTGGCAAAACTGTGGAGGCTGGTTAATACCCTGAAGCTGGTCAGTGAATTATAATTAACATGGACGAGGTGCAGTAGGCCTTGTGGCCACCTCTTTTATCCCTAACCCTATCCCTACTTAAATGGGAACACAATTTTAATAATGCAATCATGGAATAGTGAATTGGGAGTCGTAAACTAGTATTATATATATGTAGCCATGGTGGCAAAGGCGTGTAGGACCTTTCGATATAACTAAAACGTGTATAATGAAAAGGCAATTAGAATTGATTGATGAACATGCTATTAAGGCGTTAGCTGTTGTGTTGACGATTTCACCATCACGAACTCACAGGCACAACAGATGCTGATCCGAGCAATTTGCTTTGTAGGCGTAACCTCGTTGATGCATATCTGAGAGTAGTCGGCTAACAAATAGATCTAGTTTCGCGTGTGTTTCGCCGCCCCTGCCCATTACCTTGCTTCTGAAATTACAACTTGCCGGGAAAACTCCCGGTATATGTTTATTATCTACGTCCTCGTAAAACCGCAACCCGCTGTCTTAACTGGGTACAGTTGTCATTATAATTCGCGTTTTAATATTGTAATTTTTCCCCGTTTTGCGGTATCGGAGTGGTGTTATTGATTTTCTTTTATTACCGGGGTGGAAAAAAACACATGTACCTTCGGGCGTTTAAATAAATGCCGGGGCCCGTTCTTCAACCCACCTTAAATTCATTCCCCTTTGTAATGGAATACATGATAAATGACAACATTCAAATAGTGGAGTTACAAGGGAGAGTACGAGGGGTGCATCTTCAGTGATTGATTGAGGTTTTCAATATCTGCTAAAAGTATTGAACATAGGCTTTTAAATTTGCCTCGCTTTATTCTGTTGTAATTTATCTTCACTTTTCAAAATCTATTTTACGTTATTGCAACATTCCAACTCAGAAATCAACGTTTTAACCAGTTGCGTAAAGACAGAGTAAAGCGTATGAAGGGTCAAAAAATTAACTTGGAAAAGGTTCAGTCAGTAATTAAAAAATAAATTACTTACACAGGAAACAGAAATAAATAATAAAAAACATTTTCCATCCCACATTAAATAGATCATCAATAAAGCTAAAGACTGTCATATAACCTATCCAATGTTTCCCCATCAATGACCTTTGGAACTTACGTCAAAAGTGTCACTGGGCCTAAATCGGTTACCAAAAACGTCTATTCTCTCAATCGTATATGATAAAATATTAAAAAAGATTTGGAGTAAAATGCAGAATCCTGTATGTAACTGTATCAAGCAATCCAATATGTTCAACTGTTGTGTAGTCACGATAGCTTAAGTGGTAGAGCAGCGGCGTATTTAGCCAAAGGTCGTGGGTTCGAATCCCGCTCGTGACACTGACTTTTTTTCTCAACGAATACATTTCATAAAAATTAATTAATTCAATAATGATTTATGTTCATTTTATTGTGATTAAATATAGGAAAATTCAGAAAATTCAGTCATCAACTTAATGAAGCTTTTTTCAAAATCTAATAATAATTAAAAGTAATAATAATAATAATATCTTTCAATTAATTAATCTTTATGAAAGATATTGGTTGAGATAAAAAATGCAGTATCAAGAGCGGGATTCGAACCCACGATCTTCGGCTAGATACGCCGCCCACTACCACTTGAGCTATCGTGACTTCGATCCGCTCGGACGCCAACTCTCCATCTCAACCTTCAACCTTCGAATTTTGTCCCGTGGCCATTTCATAAGTCGCTGAGAATCCAATCCGATTACACGACATTTGGCAAATGGCAAAAAGAGTGAAAATTCGAACGGTTGTAGACTGAGATGGAGAGTTGGTATCCGTGAGGATCGACGTCATGATAGCTCAAGTTCTAGAGTAGTGGGGTATTGAGCCGAAGGTGGTGGGTTCGAATCCCGCTCGTGACAGTAGCTTTTTCATCTCAATCAAGAACTTATTCGAATTTGAAAGGTTGTATGTTGAAATGAGGAGTTGGCGTCCTAGGGAATCGAAGTCCCTATAGCTCAAGTGGTAGAGTAGAGGCCTATTTAGCCGAAGTTTGTGGGTTCGAATCTCGCTCATGACACTGATTTTTTATATCACCCAAGACCTTACATAGAAAGAATAATTACTTGATTGAAAGAAGTAACTTGGTCAATTGACCACGAAAACGTAAATGGAACAATAACAATAATGGTACTTTATTTATCCCGATTGAATAAAATGCTAACTATACAATATAATTCATATATAGTATACGAAATTACGTTTGATGGTGGTCAATGTATAAATCATCAAAATAGAAAAAAATTAAATTAATTTAAAGAACACAGAACATAAAACAACTGCCAAAAATTTAAATAAAATTGTTGAGCCTGTTTAACATATAAGTTCGCAAAAAAGCTCATAAATGCATTATGTTTGTGTATAATATATAATAAGTAGGAATGTAGATTTCTAGAGCGGGATTCGAACCCACGATCTTCGGCTAGATACGCCGCCCACTACCACTTGAGCTATCGTGACTTCGATCCGCTCGGACACTAACTTCCTACCTCATCCCAACCTTTCGAATTTTCCGTCCTTTTTGCTATTTTTCACACGTCGTGTAATTTCGTCTATTTTTAATTAAAAAACCATGGCTAGGCTGGAATTTGAACCCAGGACCGATAGCGTGGCAAATAACTCGGCCACAAACTAAATTTTTACACATAATTTCCCAGCAGAATTGTTAGTCATATCGAAAACAGTAAAAATGTCCTGAAATGCCAATAGATTGAATATCATCTCTGATAGCAACAAACAAACTTTTTAGTCACTTTCATTGCGAACGTTTCTGAGCAGGCCAAAGAGGCCATAAAAGAACGTTCGTGCTCTGAGCACTTCTGAGTCAATGATAAAGCCGATCCGGTCAACGAGAAAAAGTTTAGCTCTGAAAAAGTAGTAAAAGCAATCTCTTTAAATGGCTACATCTCTCCTCATTTAGAAAAATTTCCAATTTTGGCAATGTAAATGGGAGACAACAAGCGATAATAAACTGCGGGAAATAAAAGGCACTCCTCGGAAATAGCTATTATCATGATGCTACACTTTAAAATATTATACTGCTTTAAAATTTACCAAAATTAAACATTTATGAAGTTAAAAAGTTTAGATCCTACTGTTTCAGAATATATCAACTCAAAGTTCGAAATCTTCTGTTATGATTTATGTACGGAGTCCAGGTTTGTACCATTAAGTGTGTGTTTAGAATTTTAAACCGTGCTAAAACTTCATGAATATCATTAAAGCCATCTTAAAGATAAGACCACTTTGTAATTTTATAAAAAATAAAATCGGCATTATTGTTTATTTTAGGTGTACGGTTGGTACACATGTCCTATTTCCTGTTCATTTTCTACATTTGACACCATTCTTGGTCTAGGTTATGATGTTCTTGGCTTGGTTGATGTCTTGGGAAGGACATTGCGTTATCATCCATCTAGGGTGTAAGAATGGTATGGAAATGAATCAATAAGATGAAACCGTGTAAATGTTAAATAATATGGGACCAGGAATGTTCCCGTGTGCGACGCTTGCTTGATCGGTTTTGTCTGTGAAACTCATGCCCACAACTCATGTTGAAACAACTTGTTTTTAGAATGTTTTAGGATATTCAGTTTTTAAACGTTTCTGAACATCTTGGAGGTAAGAAATTTGAATTTCTTATTAAAAATTACGCTAGGTCGGAGATGGAGCTCATATCTTGAATGGGATGGCCATTATATGAATATACAAATAATTGGGGAAATATTTCTCTGAGAAAAAAAAATAAGGCATACAGTTTGTGTTTTCAAGATGTTTTCTTGCCCCGCAACGAAAAACGTGTCATCTTCAGTTGCAAGACTTCTTAATCCTTTGTTTTCTGCAGATAAATACAAAGAGTTAACAGTGATAACACGGATTCGAGAGTGTAAAGCTATATTAAAAATAAAAATCCAAACTGATGGAATGACAAAGCGGTTTGCACAATGCCGCATTGGAAGCTACCGTTCGGTGAATAGCGCGAGGCTACACAATGAACCGCTGCCGCGGAGTTAAGGAATGTTTGAGTTTCCGTTTTGCCCTCGGTTCCACGCATGCAGCGGATGCTTGTTGAAGGTCGGTAAACAACCGTTGAACCACCCGGCAACATACAGTCGAACGTTTATTAACTCAAACAAAGAAGTTTTGTCAATCATTTGCAATTTCAATTTCCCATTGTGAAGTTTTGCGAAGGTTCCAGCTACAACACAAAAGCAAAATAGTGTTGGTCAACAGGCGCGATTTTAAAAATTTCCTAATTAAACTCAAAATTCTAGCATTTAACCCAGTTGATCTTTTATATATTTTGATGAAAAGGAATTCATCCTATTTGATATCGTTGAGTACAAAAAAGTTATCATTTTTGGAGTAGTTTAACAATATATCAACTTCAATTTATCAGAAATTTTGTGTTTTTCTGCTTCTTTGATAAAATAAACCAAACGTCATCGTTTTGGTTCAGATTTCTATTTAGCCTGATTTGTCCCGCAAGGAAACCACTTGAAGTTCAGAATCTTTTCTTATTTTCTTTGTTGCATTCTGCAATGTCTTAAAGCGGGGAACAGACTTACCCGATGCAACGCTATCCGACGCTATCCGATGCTACCCGACGCCTTGTCTCGTTTTGGTAGGGTGTGCACATCTATGCGACGTCAAGCACACGCCATGTACAGTCACACAGCGTGTATCACAATAATCACTATCACAATCACCACGCCGATTTTGTTCTTAATGCAATATTTTGAGCAAAAACTTGTAATAAATTGTTAGTTAAATTTTATGAGCACAACCATGTAATACATTTTTTGTTAAAGTTAACTTTTTAAATAAAGTTATTCCGGTGTTTTGATAAATTTTCTTCCTAACCATCATAATTAAATAATTTTTATAAAAACTCATGAACTTTTGATCTCGTTTAATTTGATTTATATTAAAATAGAAATATTGTATTTGATATAATGACAAAATTACATACACTTCTTTCCAAATAAACTACAAAAAATATGAGTGTCCTGTTCTGACGCTACTCGACGAAAATGGTGTAATTGAATGAGCAAAATCATGTAATACATTGCTAGTTAAATTTTATTAGTACAACCATGTAATAAATTGTTAACTAAATTTAATGAGCACAACCATATAATACATTTTTGGTTAAAGTTAACTTTTTAAATAAAATTATTACGGTGTTTTGTTAAATTTTCTTCCTAACCATCATAATTAAATAATTTTTATAAAAACTCATGAATTTTTGATCTCGTTTAATTTGATTTATATTAAAATAGAAGTAATGTAATTGATATAATGACAAAATTACATATACTTCCTTTGAAATAAACTACAAAAAATATGAGTGTCCTGTTCTGAAGCTACTCGACGAAAATGGTGTAATTGTATGAGCAAAATCATGTAATACATTGCTAGTTACATTTTATTAGGACAACCATGTAATAAATTGTTAACTAAATTTAATGAGCACAACCATGTAATACATTTTTGGTTAAAGTTAACTTTTTAAATAAAATTATTACGGTGTTTTGATAAATTTTCTTCCTAACCATCATAATTAAATAATTTTTATAAAAACTCATGAATTTTTGAACACGTTTAATTTGATTTATATTAAAATAGAAATATTGTAATTGATATAATGACAAAAATACTTCCTTTGAAATAAACTACGAAAAATATGAGTGTCCTGTTCTGACGCTACTCGACGAAAATGGTGTAATTTTATGAGCAAACCATGGAATAAATTGTTAGTTAAATTTTATGAGAAAAGCGTTGTAGATGTAGATATAATGTTTCAGGGTATGGTATACTGCGCCCTTTAAGAGCTATTGTATCCCCTGTGCTCTGCCTAAAGCACATCGGTGAGTTCTATTTCATCAAGAAACTTGATTAATAGGCCCGGTTTCATTGGTTGAAGTTCTTCCATGGTCTCATTGTACATCCCAATACACTTCCTCCTGCGGGCTAATGTAGCTCCGCAGTTTGTTAGTAAGTGTGTTGGTGTCTCTTCTGCTTCTTNCATTAAGATTAGTATTATTTGTTAAAAACAAAAACTAATGAATTTTTGATCTCGGTTAATTTGATTTATATTAAAATGGAAATGTTGTAAATGATATAATGACAAAATTACATATACTTCCTTTGACATAAACTACAAAAAATATGAGTGTCCTGTTTTGAAGCTACCTGACGAAAATGTTGTAATTTTATGAGCAAAATCAGGAAATAAATTGATAGTTAAATTTTATGAGGAAAACCGTATAATAAATTGTTAGTTAAATTCATTTTAACAAAAAATGGTATTCGATATTTTGATCAATTTTTTACCAAACCATTAAGATTAGTATTATTTGTTAAAAACAAAAACTAATGAATTTTTGATCTCGGTTAATTTGATTTATATTAAAATGGAAATGTTGTAAATGATATAATGACAAAATTACATACATTTCCTTCCAAATAAATTACAAAAAATATGAGTGTCCTGTTCTGAAGCTACCTGACGAAAATAGTGTAATTTTATGAGCAAAACCATGAAATAAATTGTTAGTTAAATTTTATTAGCAAAACCGTGTAATAAATTGTTAATTAAATTCATTATATCAAAAAATGGTATTCCGGTACTTTGATCAATTTTTTACCAAGCCGTTAAGATTAGTATTTCTTAAAAACAAAAAGTAATGAATTTGTGATCTCGGTCAATTTGGTTTATATTAAAATAAGTATGTTGTAACAATATAACGACAATAATACATGTAGTTTGAATAAAAATACTAATGTTCGGTTCTTTTGTCTTTGACTGTACTCGATGGTACCCGACGAAAATCTGGACAGTGGGGATCGCAGCATAGAGTAGGGTAGCGTTGCACGGCATCTGGCAGATGTGTACGGGTGTAATACAATCTTATGGAAAATTGGACATTGGATATGCGTCGGGTATCATCGGGTTAGTGTGTTCCCGGCTTTACTTTTAATTTTTACAAGGCGTAGATAGCAATAGATTGCGTATTGCTTCCTCATGCAAACTTTATCTTAATATCTTGTATAAAATTACATCCCTTAGATGCCATCCTATTTTTGCAAAAGAATACGCGGTGAGTTGGGTTCTTTATTTGTTCTATTATGTTCTTAGATTGTATAAGTGGCATCTCTCAACTACATAAACAGGTATTGGAACACTATCCCATTGGAGTTGATTTTGATATACCTTCTACTGTATGGTAAATATATGTTTATTGTACCATTGCTCAAAATCCCATTCAGATCGATATAATTTTTTTATATTCTACTAACAAGGAACATTTGCATAGGGTTGCTTCTGCTCCAACGAATAAAAAGAGACTTTTTAGATTTAAACTTGTCCATAATGAACAACCTACTTGAAATGGACTTATATAGAAAACCCACAATTATAGAATACCAGCAGATTTTTTTCACCCAACCTGCTGGTTTCAGTAGGCTCATAGACCGTACGTAAATCTATTTATTTATATGTATATGGACGTGTCTGTGGTGGAATAGTACCTCGCAGACCTGTCAAACTATTTAGGTTGGGTATAATATAGCTGGTTTACCTCTGCGTGAGTGTTGTTATAATATTGATTGAATTAGGACCCGTCACTAAGTGTGATAGGAGACGTTTATTAAAGAGGAAGTTACATGTTCGATATGTCCCACATTTCAGCAGAAGGTGAATCACCCATGAGGGAGTACTAAACTGTGATTATACATGTGTAGGAAAAAAACAGAAAAAGGGAAAATGCAGACTAGCGCCAGGTAAGACCATAGCTATTTGCCTACAAAAAAAAAAAAAAAAAAAAAAAAAAAAATGGGTGACTGTCATGTTTGTTTTGTTTTATTTTTGCAGGTACTTGACCTATAAACGAAGTTCAGTACTGAAATCTAATTTATGGACTATAATAAAAACTTATTCAGAAATCGTGAGATGCGGTCTGGTGTGAGGGAGGTTTCAGAAGAACATTTTCTTTATCGTGCCAACGTTTCGATTTTTATTGAGATCATCCTGGGCTCAATGTGTTTGTCTTCTGTGTAATTGTGCCATTCTTGCGTGTCGTGTCGAGTACAACGCACACTCTCAACACGACACGCAAGAATGGCACAATTACACAGAAGACAAACACTTTGAGCACTGAAGATGATCTCAATAAAAATCGAAACGTTGGCACGATAAAGAAAATGTTCTTCTGAAACCTCCCTCACACCAGACCGCATCTCACGATTTCTGAATAATTATCGATTAACGGTCACTAATCACCACACATATAATAAATACTTTTAACTGTGCACGTTTATAAATAATTGTACGAATTTAAACTTGGGCAAAGTGCGGCCCAAACCCCCATCATATCAATACAGTTTGGGGGGAGGCAAGTAGTAGCACGGGTCAACGATGGTTTCAGAGATTTCATCTTGGAGATTTCGTACGAGAAGAAAAGGAATGTCGCGGGTAGGGCTTCCGTTGTGAACAACGACCAACTCAAAACGTTGAATAAAGAAAATTCACGTTAAGACAACAAGAGAAATTACGGAGGAGCTAAGTGTTGACCACTCAACTGTGTTTGCCACCTGGAGCAAATTGGTGAAGTAAAGAACATCGACAGATGGGTACTGGACGGACTAACCGAAGCCTGAAGAATTCGACGGTCTGAAATTTGCACGTCTCTTCCGTTACGCCGCCTAAATCATCCATTTCTCGATCGAATCAACACGTGCGATGAGAAATTGATTCGGTATGATAGCAGGAGTCGTACAGGTCAGTGGTTGGACAAGAAAGCAGCGCCAAAACACTTCCCGAAACCTAATACCGAAAAAAGGTTATGGTGACTGTTTTGGGGTGCTCTGCTGGGGTTGTTCACTTTAATTTCCTGAATTGTGGTGAAACTATCATAGCAGAGAAATATTGCCAAAAAATGATAAAATACACGGGAAACTGCAACGTCTTAGTCCAGTATTGGTAAACCGGGAGCAGATTCTTCTTCATGACGCCGGCCACTTGTCCAACCCTGCGGAAACTTAAGGACTTAGGATAAGAAATTTTACCACACTCTCAATGTTTATCCTACCTCTCGTCTACACACTTCCACGTTTTTAGGCATTTTATTAACTTCTTGAGGGATAAAATTTTTAGAAAAACGTGTTGAAGCCAAAAACGCCTTCCAATATTTTATTGTGAGTCGAAATAAAGATTTTTATATCAGCGGAATAAAAGCGCTTTTTACACGTCGGCAAAGATGTATAGATTGTGTGTAAAATATTTCAAATAAAATTTCTTTATTTTATAAAAATTAAAAATAATTTTGACTTCCTTTTCAAAAAACGAGGACTTCCTGTATTATTTTTGCACCAGCCCAATAAAATAAAATAATTAAGGCTAAATCAAGGCTTAATTAAATCGCTTGAAAACCAAATAAAAATTGTGAATTTAATGTAAACAAGCCGTTATTTGTTAAACTGGTCGTTCGTTTTTATGAGCCAAAATCCGTTCGTGCAATTAACAAAAAAAACCTTCCAAGGGATTTGCCCATTGGACAAATAATGCGAAAAAAAGAATTGCAAGTGCTGAATCATACATTAAATGCTGGATTGACAAATTCATTTTTTTTAATTTTCTCGATCAGTCTCATTGTTCGGTGGCACTGTCAATTTCAAGGGCGCCCTTCCCGAAAAAAAAAAAAAAAAACTGGCGCCCTCTGAATTTCATTAATCCAGGCCGATTGCAGCACCTGTTGTTTTCAGTTGGTAAAACCGCATGGCCGACACAGTTGTAATTTTACTACTTCTGTTTTCTTTACACTTTTCTTTTCGCGTTTTCTTTTTTACCCGGTTCATCCTCTTTTTATGCCGACAACCTCATGAGTACCAGTCCGGGAACCCGAAAGAAAAAAGAATCTCTGTGTTGTATCGCCGAACGGTGAGTAACCTCATTTCCGTTGATTCTTTAACCCCATTTTTTTTTCTCCGCGTATAATTCTCCCCTTTCTTTTTAATTTACTATTTTATTTTATTGATATCTGGGAAACCTCGGTTCATCAGATCTGGTTGTTTTACTTTGTTTCAATTATCAAACTTTAAAACTTTTTTCCTGAGACCGGTGAGGGGAAGACGAGTCCGCCCCTCTACTAGGTCCCCACCACCCCCGACCCCGATCCACCCTTATCCATCCCCGACCACCCCCTTTATTAAAATCGATGCAAGGGGGTTTGCGACTCAGTCACTCCTTGGCCAGCAAACGCAGCAGACCTGTCAAGCCTCCAGTACTGGAATCGTGCGCGATCTTTTCGTGTTGTCACGTCTACTAAATTTAGCCGAGAACATTTTGAAATGTAACTATTCCCGTCCTTGATATCTAGATCGACGTTAGCAGATGAGGATCATTTTTTGGTTTTATTTCTCTGATTCAGCTTAGTGAGGACATTTTTGAATTCTTGCGAGACATCCTCGTGACACTCAACAAGTGACTCACGGTAAGTTTGACAGATTTTCTTACTTTTCCCTCGAAATCCTTTCCGGGGTCGGTTTTAAATCTTTTTTTAAAGCTTTCTAGTAATACAATGAAGAATATTTTTCATAAAAATTTCCCCGACCTAAAATTTATACCTTCTCAAATAATGAAATAAAAGGTATTTATAGATGTTTTATTGTATTTTTAAATTAGTGGTAACCACCATTTATTTATTTGACTAAGTAGGGGATGACCAGGTTGGTGTGTCGCGGATTTGGACCAAGGTTTTTTTGGTGATTCTACATTTCAAATTTCGGATATATCCGCCACTTCTTGTAAATAAGCCCGGGTTTTGCCACAAAACATATTAAAGTTGAGATTTTTCGTTTTTTGGTACTTTTGTTTCACCCTTCTCCTTAGTCATATCAACTAGGTGAATATATCACTTTACAGCATATTTTTATGTAGATTTCATTAAAAATACAGAAAAATCTATCAAAGTTTGTCAATAATCAAAACATTTCTAAAAACCAAATATTTTTCAAGGAAACTAGGTCATAATTTTTTCGCGAAACTAATATGAAATTTTATTTTAGAACCTATAGAGTCCACTATATATAAATGTTTGTTTGAATTTAAATTGATGGATTTTGTTGACCCCTAAAATTTTCCCGATTTTTCAGAAGATGTTCTCACAATATCTGATTGACAGAAAAAAAGGATTTTAACGTCAAAAATACCATTGAAAGAAGACAAATGCAGCTTTTTAAGAGACATACGTAGCATAAAAATATAGGAAATATTTATATGAGAAAATGCAAAAAAGTAGCAAAATTATTTATCGGAAATTAACCTCTTTTTTTTTTAGGAAATAGTAATCTGATTTTAACGTTTTATACATATACTATATAAAATGCACATGATACTTTCTTTAAAACGATTGTCAACTATGAAAATTGTTCCATTGATTTTTTAGAAAAATGATCTCAGCGCTTGCAATGTGAATGTCTGACAGGCTGAAAAATAGTCGAAATTATCAGTCAAAAAATTAATTTACATCGATTTCCGTGAAAGTTGGTATCTAAGAATTTTATAACGGTAGAATCATGACAATATGGCTAAATCCAAGTTTTGACCATTTTCTGACCTACTTTTTCTAAAAAACGTTTGTAAAATAACCAGTTTTTTATTGATTTTTCTTTTTAAATCATACCAAATTAGGATATTCTGCATCGTAGAACATTTTTGTTCTTATCATAACTAACAATGAAATTAATTTGTCAAAACTAGAATTTTTTAATCTCTAAATAATGATTTATGCTCATTTTATTGAAATATTGTAGAAGAAAATTTAGGAAATTCAATCCTCGGCGTAATGAAACTTTTTTTCAAAATCTAATTTTAGTAGCAATTAAATGACATGTATTCTGTCAAATGACAGGCAAAAGTAAAATATTAAAAAACGGAAACCTTGGCATATTCACAAGAAGTGAGGGATACAAATCCGATATTTTGGCTGAAGAATCACCAAAAAAAGTTTGCTCCAAATTCATGACACACCAACAGGTCGTCCTCTTTTGTAAGACATAGGTCTTTTTAGACATTCCACACAATGCAATTGCTTACAAATATAACAAATAAAATATGATTACAAATTAATCAAATTTAAATTACAATAAGAATTAATTAGAATTAATCAATTTACAACTCAAAGATTCAACAATATAAATGAAACCAAACAAAACAATTAAACATTATTATTTAACAACTTATAATTGCTATACTTGCAGCACAAAATTGACAAATGTAAGAAACAAAATACAATTACAAATCAATTAAATTTGTAAAACAATAAGAACGAATTTAAATTAAAAATTAATAGTACTTCTTTTATACTCGATAGGTTTAAAAGTAACAATAAATAAACCCAAATATAACTATTAAACAAACTATTACACTATTATTATTAAACAAAACATAATTATTGTTATCAAATTCACTAGTTTTCGTGGTCCGCTTGTCAATTAATATCTTTCGATTAATTAACGTTTTTAATTGAGATAAAAAGTCAGTGACACGAGCGGGATTCGAACCCACGATCTTCGGCTCACCACTTGAGCTATCGTGACATCAATCCTCTCGGACATCAACTCTCCATTTCAAACTACAACCTTTTGAATTTTCCCTCTTTTTGCCATTTTCAAATTGTAGAGTATTGGTGTCTCAGAGGATCGAAGTCATGATAGCTCAAGTGGTAGAGCAGCGGCGTATTTAGCCGAAGGGCGTGGGTTCAAATCCTTGAACTTGAGCTGTCGTGACACTGACTTTTTTATCTCAACTGAAAACCTTAATTAATTATTGTTATCCCTTGTGGCACAAAATTGACTTTTTTATAATTATGCGTAACTATGGGTAAATGTCGACCCACTTGTTTTAACCACTTGTTATTGTTATAATTGACATTCTTATTAAGTATGTTCCTTTTATGCAAAACAGCTAGTGTTTCAGATCACATAATGCATTCATCTTTTGGACAACCGTTTTTTAGCCTTTCACTTTTCATATTCCCAATCTATAACAGGCTGTTGCACTTCTTTATTCGCCTATCAGCTGTTTTAAATAATATTCATTGTACCAACACACCTTGCTTTTTACTACGAATCGTAGTGAATATTTTTTCCCATTTCATCATATATTGTTCAATCATTTTTTAATAATTTGACATAACGTATTCCGCTGGAAATATTGGCAGTTCACAGTCCAATCTTCCCCATTTCTAAATATTTCATTTTTCACTTTGTGTATCAAAAATAATGAATAAATAAAAACTTAACCAAAAAGACCAAATTTACTTTTAAAACTTACAAATCTTTCACCGTCGTGATTTTTACGCGAAATATATAAAACTTTTTCTTATCGAAAGAAGTCTATTTAATTAATAATAAGACGATTGTCAACGACTGACGTTATTTCTTACGTTTCTATTCAGGAACAGTCTATTTCAACGCATAAATCGAATTTATCGATTTACCATGTAATAAAAATGATTATCGATTACCGCTGATTTTTCGCTTTTGTAGTGTTTTTCTTATCGCGATTCCTCCAGAAACCGTGCTGTTTCAGACTAATCCATTTTATAGATAATTAAAATATCCAATTTAACTGATGACAGTATCTGAGGAACTGTATAATAACCATCGGTGTAAAAAATATTTGGGATATCAAAAATCACAATTTTGAAAAAATCTAAACATTAAGGAAAAATTTAGCAATCAGGACTTATCTCTTGGTTTGGAAAGCTCCTACCTACTAGGCTATTTTAATAGTCATTTCATGAAAATAACTAGATTTTGAGAAAAAAAGAATATTTGTTACAAAATCACATTCATAAAATTCGATTAATAGTCTCAACATAGCCTATAATGTGTGGTGGTTAGTGATCGTTAATCGATAATTATTCAGAAATCGTGAGATGCGGTCTGATGTGATGTAGGTTTCAGAAAAACATTTTCTTTATCGTGCCAACGTTTCGATCTTTATTGAGGTCATCTTCAGGGCTCAATAAAGATCGAAACGTTGGCGCGATAAAGAAAATGTTTTTCTGAAACCTACATCACACCAGACCGCATCTCACGATTTCTGAATAAATAGTCAATAATTGAAGAGTCTACTCAAGTACCTCAGTAAAATAAGAACGCAATTCTATCTTGCAAAACATTACCCTACATACTAAAAAATGCGCAAGAAAAAATTGCAGATTTTTCACTATATTTCCGAACTTATTAAAACATTTGATCTTGATATTTGGATCACTATATGGATTGGCAGACACATTACTTCTGAAGAGGAGTGAACAACAAATAAAACATATATTTTCCTTTGTAAAACAGGCACTGAACAAATATCTATTTTATGTGATGTGTAATCACAACTACAATATGAATTTCAAAATTGCCTTAATGTAATTCACTTTTAAAATTTATCTTATTAGCCATAGTAAATTTTGCTGCCCAAAGACGTTTAATTGAAGGTATTTTATTTACTTAGTATTTTTGATTTATAAAGCTATCAAAACGAGTACTCTTGAAACAAATTTAACTATTTAAGTATTACTTAAATTACTAGCAGATTTTATAGAGTAAGGGTTAGAAAAAAAGAAGTTCTATTTGTATCATTTTTAGCATGCAATTATGAAAACTTCACATTGTTATTTTGCCAGACGAAATATACAATTCAAAACAGTAAACAATTGGCCATGTAATTAAATATATATTATAGAAGTTAAATAAATAACAAATAATTTTCAGAAAACTCAACAGACAAAATGAAAATTATTATTCGATTAACTAATAAAACAATTGATATCTACATACTTACTTATATAAATTATGATCAAAAAGTGTACGTTTTTTGGTTGTCTCCTTCTGTGGAAAGTAGTTCAAAATAAAACAAGTAATAACTTATACGATAGAATAACAACAAGAATATTATCCCGATGATAAAGTTTTTATAAAGTATAAGCCTCTGTAAATGAACATTGCTTTTTTGCATTTTTTCTTTATCCAGAATTTTTTGGCAAAAACCAATTCTTGACAAAATATGTAAGCTTTAGACTCATAGCTAGGAAAGAAGGACTCATTGTATGCCTTCATGTTTTTGTTAACTAGTTCCACATTCTCATAACAATTGATTTTGAGACAAAAAAATACTGGCTGTTTAAATAACCATTACATTTTAAATCCAAATCCAATTGTCTATAAAATAAGAACTTCCTACGTTCCTTATTTTTAATTTAACTATTTATTATTTTAGTTTATTTTATAATTTTTGTAGTACCTAGGTAAACGCTTTATTTCAAGACAGATCGTGGGTAATTAATTTAAATCAATATTACTAAAACTCATATCAATCAATTTAGGTCATTTTTATCGTTACCAAGAAAATGACTTTGCGCAGACGTTTTTCTTATTTATTTAAAGCTTTTATCATATAAACTAGATGATGCTTCACAGTATAAAAATAAATATATTGTATTGGTGTCTCGAGATATAAGAAGGCTGAGGGTGTCCAACAAGGAAGACTAAAAATTTTTTTTGCAAAAAATTTCTTTAAAAGATTTTTAATTCATTTTGTTTAATTGCACCCCACACCTGTGCCTCCTAACATATTAATATCTGTAATGTTATTCAAAAAATGCCATTTTTGAGGGAAACGAAAAATTTTTGGTTATTAGAAAAAGATTAGAAATCCTGAAAGTTTTTTTAAATGGAAATTGTAATAACTGGCACTAATAAAAATTGAAAATTTGGCCTGGTTTTGTTACTCTTTATTTAATTTGTTTTTTAAGTTGGTAATTTAAAGAATACATTTATTTTTGATAAAAAATTAATTGTTATCACTGTTTATCTCAACATGTAGAATGTCTGGATAATTTTCTAGAATTTTATTTGAAAGGAACTTTAATGTTTTTTTTTTTAATTTTTATTTCGCTATTTTTTTTTAATGTTAGGAGTTTCAGTTAAGATATTTGCAAAAGTTTAGGAAAAACGTGTTTCTTTGGCCTAACAGTTAAACGAAGCGGTTTGTTTTAATCCTGTATTCTATTAATCCGTATATGTTTAGCGGTCATGATTGACTTATTTAATTATTTCAGTTAATTATACTTCACATCTAAAATTTTGGTTGAGATGAAAAAGTTAGTGTCACGAGCGGGATTCGAACCCACGACCTCCAGCTCAAAACGCCGGTGAAATAACCACTTGAGCGTGAAAAGTGGATAGAACATTGGCGTGTTGAGCCGAAGGTCGTGGGTTCGAATCCCACTCGTGACACTAAGTTTTTTACCTCAACCGAGACTTTAGATTAAAAAAAAAAATAATCGTAATCTTGTATATTACGGTACATTTGTGATCACAACAACAAAACTTAACCATTGAAAAATTTTTCCATGACATTCATGACAAGGTGGTCCTTGTTTAAAAATGAATAACAAGGAATATTTAAAATCAGCACCTTTCTAACCATGACTGGTCTAAACATGAAATTTTAGGAGTCTAAATTCAGGGGTTTTATGCAGTGATCATTTAAGTACAATAAAATTATCTTATATAGACTACATCAAAAAGTTTAACACAAAGCAATTGACACAAATATGAACAGACATGTACAAAGTTTATGATTTTATTGTTGATACATATTTACTATTGGGTTGTCCGGAAAATAATGCAGGATTTTGGTATTAAACAAAAAAAAAGAAACTAGTTACTTTAAAGCAATGTTCTTTAATCAAAATAATTTCCCATACTCTCNGTAAACAAACAATATCATTTGGAAGAGGATTAATAAGTGTTGACATTCATACAAATGAGTAATCCTGTAAACGTAAACAGAATATTTTATATAGATTTTTTTTTAATGAAAACTTAAAATCCTGCATTATTTTCCGGACAACCCAATAGTTATATGCTTTCTAAGAGAACCAAGAAAAAAGGCATTATAATAATCATTTTAATATACATTTTAATTGTAATAAATAAAATTTTAAATATTTAAAGAGATGATCTTATTTTATATAATAGAATCTTAACTTCATAACATTAAGTTTTAATTTAGATATGAAATGATAAGGTCATAAACAGGGTTTTTTACGGAACATTTATTTAAAAAAAGCAATTCTTGAAGAAAATAATGATAATAAACTGTATTATCAGCGCAGTGTGCTATTTTGTGCACTTGGTTAGCTGCAAGTCCGATCAAGTACCTCCTATGCAAAAAGCAACCCAGTCGATTAACCCCCGAACGAAAAAGGGGACCGCCCCTAACTGACACAAGTTGTTTATGGTATATTTATTGAGCAATACTCTTGAGAAAGAGACTCTCAAAGGAGGAGACATCGATAATTCTTCTTTTTTTTTTTTACTTCACTCGCTGGATTGAAAAAGGTTAAAACCCACCCGAGGGCAGATGCAACTACGAGATTACCTTACTTTGAAGGGTTCTCGACCGTTTTTCAAATAAAGTATAGATTTTAATTTTTGTAATAAATTTTCTTTTTCATAGAATGAATCTGATTCAACAAGATCCGTGCTTTAGAAGTTTTTCAAATAATTTATTGAAATAGAAATGATGAATGATGGACTGAGTGTATAATCCTTTTTAAAAAGATAGTTCCTACTCACAGTAAGTTGTTATGCAACGATCCAGATTTCGAGCCTTTTAGCTCATCATCAGGTTGAAGGACTTCTACAACCACGTCTCTCGACATGAATTGCAAAAGTGAACCCGCTGATACCCCCGCCAACGCGACGTTCCAATGACCAGCTGGTTTTTTTAATGGCGCTCAATTCGAACGTGCGAAAAGCATAAATAAATATATAGGACAAAGCGGTAGAGAAATAAAAACGAAAGTAAAAGAATACTTGCCTAAATCGAGCAAATTTTCGGAATTTAAGGACCATCTAAAAGAAACAAAACATAATTTCAATTCAAATTTAAATACAACAGTGTTACATAGTTTCAACAAAGGGAGAGATCTAGATTGGTTTGAGAAATTTGAAATTAAAAAATGTAAAATTGAACATGGTGATAAATGCATTAATAATATAACAGATCTACCTCCCATTTTAAATATGTACGTAAATAATATTAAACGTCCAAATAATTAAATTAAATATTTTAATTGTTATTATGTGTTTTTTATTTTTAATTCTAAATTTTTTCATTTTGTAAATAAAGTATATCTATATATCTAAATTAATTATTTTTATAATAATTTAACAAAATCAGGTTATTCTAATTTTTTATCTTTTATCTTTAATCACTTTATAATTAATTTCTTACAGTATTTACTATTATAATATTTATTTGTGTTATAATTCCTGCTTTTTGCACGTTCAAATTGAGCGCCATTAAAAAACCAGCTGGTCATTGGAACGTCGCGTTGGTGGGGGTATCAACGGGTTCACTTTTGTAATTCATGTCGTGAGACGTGGTTGTGGAAGTCCTTCAACCTGATGATGAGCTAAATGGCTCAAAATCCGGATCATTGCGAAACAACTTGTGAGTAGGAACTATCTTATTAAAAAGGATTGAACACCACACTCATCCATCATTCATTATTTTTATTGTCGACTACTGTTATAAATAAATATTAACATGCTAACCATAAGAAATTTATAGAACGATAGTACGATGTCTTTGTATGCTTTACGCAAATCCGATTTATAATTGCAAAGATAAATTATGGCTAAAGATAATTTCTTAATCCTTACTAGCGTTATTTCTTAAATAAGGATGACCGAGAACAGCCTTGCTTGATTGATTTAACATCCTTTTCCTACTGCACCATAAAGTGATGATAAGGTATAATTATAAATTAGGCGTGTCTCTGCATTTTTTTTGTAGGCGTTGATATTGTAAAATGCATCCTACCTATACGGAACCTGTAGGTATCAAAGTCTCTTTGAGCCGCGAGGATTGCATTAGGCTGGAGGTTCAAAGGAAGGACAAAGGCGCTCAGAGAATGCGCTACATGAAAGGGCGAAACCATGAATCCTTCGAAGATGCTGAGAAAATTGATTTCCCAAGAGACAAAAACGGGTTAATTCCTGAAATTCTGATGAAGGGAGGGAAAATCCCTTTGATCGACGTGCCTAAAGAATAAACATGTTTTGAAAAAAAAACCTCTGTTTTAAAACCCGTAATGCAATGAAAATTGGTGGTGTGATTTTGGAGGTGGGGTAAGCTTGTTTTTCTTTGAAAGGATTTGAAGGGTTTTAGTAACACTTAGCAAAAAGGGGGAGGCCATTCGACGGAAGCTAATACATTCAAATGTTTTCTTTTTGTGACTGCAAGGGTGTGACCATTGTCCCAGCTCCTATTAAAATGGTAAAACCTTTTTCCCAATCAGATAACGAATCGATAGAATAAGGTAATACCTTGTTCCATGTCATACCACCGGCCGGAGATAGATTTTATTCTGAATGTGAAGTGTACAATGAAAAGGGTGCCGTATTCTTTCTGAAAGGTTAGAAATATCACAATTTGATAACGCCCCGACTTGTACTCACGAGGTTTTAGTGCGCGGTGTGGGGTGGCCAGTAATCCTGTGGGCTGTCGTGACATTGATCGTAAAAAAAAGAAGAATGAGAAGAAAAACCTGTGTTGTTAACCATCAATTTTACAACCCATAAATTCCGAAAAGTAGTTATAAAATAATTTTAACAATATTACGACCTCACGTACTTGTATATAACAGTAAATTATTTTTGCCTTTAAACAGTTTGACTTATTATTTAGAGATCATGAGATGCGGTCTGTTATGATGTAGGTTTAGAAAAACATTTTCATTATCGTGTCAACGTTTCAATCTTTATTGACGTCATCTTCAGGGCCTGATAAAAGGATAAAGCAATATATATGACTGCAAAAAACCTAAACAAAACCATACAGCATTGGCTATCCACCATTTTGAACACCAATACAACTACGATTTCAATAATCAAAAATTTCACATACAGAACAAAACAATACAAGCATTATATTTCGTGGTCTGAATGACCAAATAACTTCTTTCAATGAATTCATCTTTTAATGAAAGATATTGGTCGAAATGAGTATCGAAAGAAAGTATCACGAGCGGGATTCGAACCCACGACATTCGGCTAAATACGCCGCTACTCTACTACACTTTCACACTGATTTTTTATCTCAACCAATAACTTACATAAAGGTTAATTAATTGAAATAAGTTATTCGGTCAATCGGACCACGAAATCTAATGGATATAACAATAAGTTTAGTAAGAAAATTTTCACAGAGATAAAGTTACTTTCATATCTTTCATAAAAACATTAATTAATTTTATAGATATGGTTTACGTTATCGTGCCAATGTTTCGAACTTTATTGAGATCATCTTCAAGGCCTGGTATTTATAAACATTGTTTAAATTATACAAATATATATAAGATATGAATACAATGATGTATAGAACACAGAAATTTTCGGTTTACTAACTCAAAAGTGGGTGTTTTCTGTGTAGATGTGTCACTGTTGTGAGTCATGTTGAGACAGTTAGTGAGATATTAATGTATTTTTTGTTTGTATATATATATTTGATTTTCAAGTGGTGGAGAAGAGAGTAGGGATAGAAATTCATTTTTCTATTCAGGATCATTACAGACGGGATTATTAGAGAAAGGAAACTTAAATTATTGGAGACTTACACTACGTAGAATTCAATTAATAATCTGGAGATAAGTTAACATTTCATTTTATCGTGTAAATGGTTATTTAAAAATATATTGAAAATTTGATAAAATCAAATATGAAAAAGAATTTTTTTGATTTTTAATAATCGAATATTAACAAATAACAATCAATTAAACTATAAATTGAAAAAGTTCAAAACGAATCGATGGATCTTTGAGGAGGATATTTTCACACATTTTAAAAGTCCTTTCAATCCTAAAAAAATGATACAAGAAAATCATAAACTCATTAGTTAGTTCTGGAGATAAGTTAAAATTTTATTTTATCGTATAAGTGGTGATTTAAAAAAATATTGAAAATTTAATTTTATCAAATATGAAAATGTAATTTTGTTGATTTTTAATAATCAAATATTAACGAATAACAATCAATTAAACGATAAATCGAAGTTATCGGGCTCTGATGGAAAACATCAATTTTTTCAAAAAGAATCGAAGAATTTCTGGTATTATTATTATTATTATTTTGAATGGAAAGCACTTTTTTCTCACATACTTTTCAATGTTTTTTCTAGTCTAAAAAATTGGTTCTAGGAACTCAAAAATATTTCGAATCGTTCTAGAGATATTAATATTTTCCAGAAGGCGTCGATAATTTCAATTTATTCTGTATTTAATTGTCGATCATTAAAAGTTTGATAAATTAATACAATTAATACTAATTTAAATTCTCACATTTTATTCAATTAAATTCTCATAATTTAATTTTTTTTAAATTATACAATAAATTAAAATTATAACCTCAATCCTTCAGAAATGATAACACAAATAAATGATATTTTGAGTTTTTTGTAACATTTTTTAAAATGGAAAGGCCTCGTAAAATGAGTGAAAAAATTAATTAAAGTTTTTAGTTGAGATAAAAAAGTCAGTGTCACGAGCGGGATTCGAACCCATGATCTTCGGCTAGATACGCTGCTGCTCTATCACTTGAGCTATCGTGACCTCGATCCACTCGGTAAGTTTGGTTTTAAAATAATTAAACGAAAAATATATAATACGAAAAGCTTAAAAATACAGTTGTCAGATAAGGATGAATTTTCTTTTTGAAAAAGAAAGGAAAATATTAGCGTAAAGCAAGAATCAGGTTAAGTTATTCTTTTTCCCCCTCCTTATATAAAGCGGTATCTTTCTTGTTTCCATGCTTGTCCGAAGACGGAGAAAAGGACTTCAAAAGAACTGAAATCTCATTAGGATGAAATCTGTTTACCGTCTGTGACTCTTTTTTTTCCTTTTTATCCTAAACATTTTCTTCCGTAGCCTCTTACTTCAACGTGGATACAGAGTCGGTTAGCATTGTTGTAATTGTAATTCCGACCGCTTTAAAAAAAATCTGAAATGTTTTCCGTGCAAATAAACACCGGAGGTACGGTTTCGTACTGCTTAATTCAACACTGAGAGGCAAAAAAGTGGCCACCTTTGTTTTTTTAGTAAGTACTATAATTTTAGAAATACTAGTAAATCGTTATAATTTTTATTTTTTCTTGAAGCTGCAGATCAACTTTTCTGCGACCTTCCATAAAAATGTCTTCCAAAACAATAACACAAACAAAATGTCCAAAGAAAATGTTTATTAGTGATATATCGCTCTCCCGTTCTTCTCCAAACCCTCTCTTGGCGTTGAAGACCAGAAACAAAACTTTTACTCAACCGAAAACAAAATTTTGGTCCAATCTTGCACAAACTAATTGATGCGATTTCTTGCGAAACTTAACCGACCTGTTCTGTGCCTTGTCAGAAGTACTCGACCTGTGGATGGCCTGCTCGCACGTTACCCCTTGAAAGACTTCGCCTTAGAATGCGTGAACTGACATTAACATTTCCAATATGTTCTCAACAGCGGTAAAATGTCAATACATTCGAAACAATAAAGCGTTCTTATTTCTGAGACGTAGCGCGATGGAGACCTCAGTAACCCCCAATATCTTAGTAGTGATGGCCTTTCAGACAGTTTTTCCCGGAATATTAAGCGCCCTGGCCAAATACGCTTGACTTATTACTTCTTCGAACAATGCTGTGATTCTAGCCGAACCTGTAACTATTAAATCCATCACTCAAAACAAATTGAAACTTAAAGAAGGTACAACTTAAAAAGATCAAAACGTTAGAAAGAAACTAGACAGAAAAATCAACAGAGAAGTGGTTATCTATTCTAAGATTTTTTATACAATCAAATTGAAAACGCAAGTAGGTGATTTTATCGGTATTTTTTTATAATATTTACCTCCAATGCTCTAAAACTGACCAAAAATTTAATTATTGGAGCATTGAAGATAATTAACAAACTTTTTTCCTTTATTAAAAAGAAGTATTATCAATATGCTTTAGATTTATTCTTTCAAAGTGAAAGTGAAGTAAGTGAGTGAAAGAGAGAGAGAGAGAGGGGGGAGAGAGAGAAAGAGAGAGAGAGAGAGATAGCTTGATTGATAGATACATAGATAGAGAGATAGATTGATAGAAAGACAGATAGGCAGACAGATAGATAGACAGTTAGATATATTGATAGATAGACAGATAGACATACAGACAGATAGCCAGATAGAAGGACAGATAGACAAATAGACAGATAGAAAGATAGATAGACAAATAGACACATAGACATATAAATAGATAGATAGATAGAAATATAGATAGATGGATATATAGATAGATTACTAAATAGACACATAGAGTATTAATTTAATTTAATAGGAAAGGTATATATATATATATATATATATATATATATATATAGATAGATAGATAGATAGATAGTTAACATATAGTCAGACAGATAGATCGATAGATTGAGATGTTGATAGATAGAAAGATAGACCGATAGCAGATAGTTAGATAGCTATATAGATAGACAGATAGATTGCTAGATAGATAGGGAGGTAGTCAGATAGATAGGTTGATAGATTGATAGATCGAAAGATAGATAGATTGATAAAGAGATAGATAGACACATAAATAGATAGATAGATAAATAGACAAGTAGATAGACTGATAGACAACAGATAGTCAGACAGATAGATTGATAGATAGAAAGATGGGCAGATAGACAGATAGATAGATGGATAGATAGATAGATAGATAAAGAGAGATAGATAGATAGATAGAGAGAGAGAGAGAGAGAGAGAGAGAGAGAGAGAGAGAGAGAGAGAGAGAGAGAGAGAGAGAGAGAGAGAGAGAAGGAGAGAGAGTGGGAGCGAGAGAGAATAAAAAACTTGGGGTAGACCTACAGAAACTGAACCGTATAAAAAGATACTCAGAGTTAAAAGAGGTGGATAAATATGCAATACGTGCAATGCATATATATATAATGCATAATTAAATGTAAGTAATGTACGATTCGAAGACAGTGACAGATACAGAATGATAGACAGATCGAAAAAGTGAAAGAGAGAGAGGGAGAGAGAATGAAAAATGTGTAAATGAGTATGCAATCGGGAGAGTGAAAGAAGGAAAGAGAGAGAGAGACAGAGAAAATGAACGGAAGAACGAAAATGTGTGTGTGAAAAAGTATAACAAATCTACCTCCAAGAAGTAATATGATTTTAAAACACGAGCAACTGAATCAGCCATATGCAAATACGGCAACATCATTGCGGCCAAACAGTAAAAATGATTGTTTTAAACTTCCGCAACCCTAACCCTTATGAAACAGTCGACTGTGTTTAAAAAAATAGGTGAAATATTCATTTTTGCATTCCACTCCCAGCATTGTTCGTGAGGCAGTCCATCAAAGTGCCGAGCTTTGAGTTTCAATTCATGTTTATTTTACGATTTTTTTTTAAATTCTCTAGATTTTTTATATGATATTTTCGGCGGTATAACCTTCAATCACTGTTTGTTCATGGCTTTTCCTTCGCAACATTCTTGTTGCACGAAGTTTATCGGAGTAGTTAAGGCAGTTGACTGGTTACGCCCCTAAGTTATCCAGCCTCTGAACATTTCAAATAGTTTAGATCTCCTGAGGGGGACTTAAGCCGTTGTAACTTGCTTTAAACAAGGAAGCAAATCTCTTTAAGCTTCGGGATACCGGGACTCTTATTATGACGGGCTTTAATGATACTTAGTGTACAACTGGATTAGCCGATTTCAAACGCTTCCTGGACAAAATATAAAAAAATTCTGAAACCAGTTATAATGCTTTTCTACCTTGATCGCAAAGCTTTGGTTACGTGTACTCATTAGATTATAATTATGTTAATCCTGACACCTCTAGATTTTTAGGCAAGTTATTTTAAGTTTTGATTGTTGTATACATTTTATTTCAAAATCATTTCAAGCAATGAGTAATAAAACTGTTTTATATTTCTTTTTAAGTATAAGCGCACACACAGGCCTAAATTTAATTTATGCACGAATTACTGGTATCGTTAACTAAGTTCGTTAAGTATGAGATACTTCAAAGTAACTTTTATCAATATTGCGTAGATATGTGTCTATGGTCTCGTGTGATGTAGGTTTCGGAAAAACATTTTCGTTATCGTGCCAACGTTTCGATCTTTATTGAGATCATCTTCAGGGCTCAAATTGTTTGTTTTCCGCGTAATTGTGCCATTCTTGTGTGTCGTGCTGACAGCGTCAATATGTGACACGCAAGAATGGCACAATTACGCAGAAAACAACATGTTGAGCCCTGAAGATGATCTGTATAAAATTCGAAACGTTGCACGATAAAGAAAATGTTTTTCTGAAGCCTACATCACACCAGACCGCATCTCACGATTTCTGAATAACAATTGCGTAGATACTAATATTATTAAAATTCGTTGACTTTTTAAATTATAACAACAAATTTATACCCAGGCTCTCCCGTCCATGTTAAAAGCAGAAAAGCGAAGAGGTAGTTTAGTCTAGCGTTGCCATTGAGAAAGAAAATTTAAAAAAAAATCCAGCTGAGAGCCTGAGCAATCAGATTTGTTTCGATTTTAATTTAATCTAATTTTATATATATATATATATATATTGTAATAATTTTATATAAAAACTCATTTCTATTGTGTGACCTATTTCCATTTAGGCTTTATCTTTTTTGTTATTTTTTCCAGTCAAAGTTGGTTCTTTTAAGTTTGCCCTTAAGGTATTAAGGTATTGTTAACCTTTTTGAGGTCCCATCATATTTCTCTACTTGAAAGCAAAAGTTTATACTTTATTTGTTTTATTTTTATGACTCAGCTTGACTTCTCGTCAAATATACTTTTTATATTCAAACAATATAGAAGCATCTATCTCTTCTTATGTATTTATAATTTTATTTCCAAAGCAATTTTTTGTTTTTTTTTTGTTTTTGACATATGATCCACACTTGAGGCAATATTGAGTTCATAATTTCCCGTAATAATCATTCCTTCATTCCTTGGAAAGTCCCATTATACAATTATTCAACATTAATCATTTGGCTCATATCATGTCACGATTATATCTTCTTATTCTTGGTATAATTAAAAAAACACCATTTGTAAAAATATTTACTTCGAATCTAACGTAGAACATTTTAAACTAGACTTTTTAAAAATATATTTTTACAAGAATGTAGAATTTGAAGATTACCTAATGAAAATACCTTGCGCCCTTAAACGAAATGTAGAATCATTTATCTGTTATTTATCGCAATTGGTATTTTTGATTTTAAAATAATAATTTTCTTTCGATTTCTTAAATATTTTCATAATAACAGCAGATCATACAGTTAAAGAGAATAGAAGTTAAGCCGACAATTTTAAATATACATTAAAATGTTCAAATTTTTCTATTAATTTGTCTTCTATTTGATCGTCATGGTACAAAATTTTATAAAAGATTAAATTCCTTTTTTGCATTCTTTCTTCGAGCTTAGACTGTTGGGTCAGTTATTTTATTGCGAGAAATCAACAGAATAGCAATTTTCTTCATCTATCTTCCTAATTCGACCGTTAAAAGATAGTGATTTTTTTTTAATGTATCCGCCATTTTTCTTCGTTTTCAGAATTTATGTAATCGCCTTTTTATATTCATACGGACATTAGACTTTAGTTTCAGGCTTTTATTAGAAGAAATCAGCAAAATTCACTTGTTCGCTAGAGCTTTCAGCCAATTTCAACCTTCATCAGGAACTGTTTTTTATTATTAATTTTTACTCTTCGTTTTAATCGTGGCGAGGAAGTATCCACCTTATTATACCCTACTCTGGATGTTAAAGTGTTGATGCTTTTATTAAAAGAAATCAACAAAATTTTACTTTTTCTCTTCGAGTTTTTTTTAGTTATTACTTTTTCTTTTCTTTATTGGAAATATTTTTTTATCCACCCTCTATTTTAGTCGTTATGAGGATGTGTATGTCCGTCTTCTTTATAGTATTTTTTATAATTGTGTGATGGATTTGAGGTTTTCATTAGAAGAAATAAAAAAAATCACTTTTTCCTTGAGCTTTAGGATTTTAAAACTTTATCAAGATAATTTTTTGTTATCCACTCTATTTTTTAATCCTTGTGATGATGAACATATCCTCTTTCTTTTAGTCGTTTTTATGTCATAGTGTATGGGTTGAGGTTTTAATTCGAAGATATCAACAAAATTGCACATCCTCTCTCGAGTTTTCGGTCGAATTTGAACGTTCATCATGAATTATAATTAATTAAAGTTTTTAGTTGACACAAAAACCGTCAATGGCAAGTCCTTATTAAATCCAAATAACCTCTTTCAATTGATTAATAGTTATGCAAAGTAATGGTTGAGATAAAAAAGTTAGTGTCACGAGCGGTGGTCGAACCCACGATCTTCGGCTAGATACGCCGCTGCTCTACCATTTGAGCTATCGTGACCTCGATCCACTCGGACATCAACTTCCTATCTGAACCCCACCTTTTGAGTTTTTCCTCCTTTTGCCATTTTTCAAATGTCGTGTAATTGGGTTGGATTCTCGGCGACAAATGAAATGGCCCCGGAGAGCTTTAGTGAAGTATACTTCATTTTTTATCTCAACTAAAAACCTTCAATAATTTATATATAATAACTGGTCAAGCGGACCACGAAATTAGTGAATTTAATGAACTAAAATGAAGTATACTTCACTAATGCTCTCCGTGGCCATTTCATTTGTCGCCGAGAATCCAATCCGATTACACGACATTTGAAATATGGCAAAAAGGTGGGAAAACTCAAAAGGTGGGGTTGAGATAGGAAGTTGGTGTCCGAGTGGATCGAGGTCACGATAGCTCAAGTGGTAGAGCAGCGGCGTATCTAGCCGAAGATCGTGGGTTCGAATCCCGCTCGTGCCATTAACTTTTTTTCATCTCAACTAAAAACCTTAATTAATTGTTACAAACTTATGCAAACAATTCGCCGAGCTTTCGCGGCATATATTCACCATTGAAAAAAACTGGTCGATCCTCTCAATAACATTCATCCTCTAGTATCACATCATGGCGTTTTATCAAGACATCGAGCAACTCTTTGGTCAAGAATCCGACCTGATGATGCGACTATATGTCACGACATCTCGGCGAGGTTTGCTTAAGTTTGTAACTTCATTCAAGACAATAAACTTTATCCTCTTCAACATTGAAAAAAACCAATCGATCCTCTCCATAACATTCATTATTTTTTTTAAAAAGACAAAATTTCATTACCTTCTAAGAGCATTCGATTTGTTTTCATCGTTCGTCTGAAAATTCCTTTTCGATTTAAACACTGTTGTAGTCGATGTAAAGATGTATCTGCTTTGTTTCGTACCATTTTGCAGGTTATTCTATGGGGTTGAGATCTTTTGTAGGAGAAATCAACAAAAACAAACAACCATCTTCCCCGTTTGAGCTTTTGATCGACTTTCAACCTTCTTCAACAAACTTTTGTTTTTAGTTGTTAATAATTCCTTTAAATTGTTTGATTAAAAAGAAAAGAATATTTTGTAATTTTATAATATATCACGGTTGCTTAAAAACTCATTTATTTGATATAGTACTAACTTCATTAAGAGCACATTTACTATCAGTTTTATATGGTTAATATTCGAAAAATGAATGTTATCAACAAACATTAGAGCCAGTGTTGAAAAATAATAAACCCGGTTTAGGTAAAGCAATTGGAGCAAACCAGTAGGAATGAAGACCATAAACAGGTCTATATGTATCCCCAGGGGCCGATTAAAATAGCGTCAATTATTCACCTCACCCCTGTAATTATAAGGCAGTAAGTTCCCGCTCCCAAACCGGTTTTGTACCGGTGGAAACGTAAACTAGGGGAGGGCTAATCGTTGCCACTAGGTGGAAAAATCCTTTTTAAAAGGTAGAAAAAGAAAACCTTTCTCCTTCCCCTTCTCACGCTGACTTTAAAGACAATGGTTTTTCCTCGGTTTCCCTTTCCACTAATTTCCCAAGGTGGCGTCCGTACCAAGAAATAACTTCAACTTCGCCTCCCGATCCCCCCCCCCGCGCAACATCTACCATCTCAGTTCACAATGGAATTTCCAAGGATACAATTCCAGGCCGGCTCTTCGGATATTACATGGATTAGTAAATAGACCGGATTTATGCTCCGTGCCCCACGGCTTTACAATCGCTGAATAAATTTCAACGGAGCAATTCGTCCGCGTGTTCTATTATTCTTCCCGTTGTAAAAGCACGGGATGTAAAAATAAGCGAAAGGGGCGAGAAAACGTTGTAAATGAAATCCCAGCGTGATTCTTGGTATTCCCGCAAATATTTAATGCCACCATTAAATTCTATTTTCTGGTTTTACACTCACTATTCTCCTCCTACCATGTTTTCACCAGTTTCTCTCGTAAATGTATTATTTACCTACGTTTTTTAACATAATAAAAGTCAATATTAACCCCAGATTTTTTTTAAAACTGGCATAACCAGTGCAGTATGGGCAATTGATTTTAGATTAAATAAAACTATTATTTATGTAAAAGCGTTGATATATTTTACCTAATGGTTTAACGTTTAATACAACAGGTTCCATAAAAATAATAATATTTTTCGTATTATTTCGTACAAAATTATACAGTGTATAAAACAACTCGTGCATCTATAAAAAAAAAAGGTTAAGTACTATTTTTCACATAACAAAAGTCAATAAAAACACGACAATTTTTTTGAACTGGCAAAACCAGTGCAGTATGGGCAATTGATTTTAGATTAAATAANTTATATTTCCCACAACAGAAGTAAATAAAAACACTATATGTTTTTAAAAAATTGGCAAAACCAATGCAGCATAGGCAACTGAACTAGATTAAGTAAAACTATTATCTAAAAATTTTGCTATATTTTACCTAAAGGTTTAATGTTTACTGCAACACGTTCCATAAAAATAATAGTATTTATCGTATTAATTATTTCGTCCAAAATTATACAATCTGTAAAACATCTGGTGGATCTATAAACAATGGTTGTTTTATTTTATCCACAACAGAAGTAAATAAAAACACTACATGTTTTTAAAAAACTGGCAAAACCAATGCAGCACAGGCAACTGAACTAGATTAAATAAAACTATTATTTATGTAAAAGCTTTGATATATTTTACCTAAAGGTTTAATGTTTACTGCAGCACGTTCCATAAAAATAATAATATTTTTCGTAGTAATTATTGCGTACAAAAGTATACAATATGTAAAACAACTCGTGCATCTATAGAAAAAAGGTTAAGTCCTAATTTTCCCATAACAAAAGGCAATAAAAGCACCACAATTTTTTAAACTGGAAAAACCGTACAAAATTATACAATGTGTAAAACTAGTGGATCTCTGACAAAACGGTTAATTACTATTTTTTACATAACAAAAGTCAATAAAAACACAACAATTTTTTAAACTGGTAAAACCAGTGCAGTATGGGCAATTGAACTAGATTAATTAAAACTATTATCTAAAAACTTGGCTATATTTTACGTAAAGGTTTAACGTTTAATGCAACTCATTCCATAAAAATAATATTATTTTTCGTATTAATTATTTCGTACAAAATTATACAATGTGTAAAACTAGTCGATCCCTGACAAAACGGTTAATTACTATTTTTATCACAACAAAAGTCTATAAAAACAGAGCAATATTGAACTAGATTAATTAAAACTATTATCCAAAAACTTTGCTAGATTTTACTTGAAGGTTTAACGTTTAATGCAACAAGTTCCATAAAAATAATAGTATTCTATTTTTCGTATTAATTACTTCGCCCAAACTTATACAATTTGTAAAACAATTGGTGGATTTCTAAAAAACGGTTCCTGATGATAATGAAAATCGTGCATAATGTTAGAGCAACAAAATATATTTTTGTGTATGTTCCAAAACAAGACCTCAACTCCAATACTTTTACGTCCTAAGTATTATCATCTGAGGCTTGAGTATACATCCCCACAATGATTTAAACGGTTGTAAGTTTCAGAAAAAAGTTTCTTTATCTTGCGGCGCAGTGCAACAGTCCGGCAAGAGAAAACAGGCTTAACGGGTTTAGCATATCTTACAGTAGTTTCTACTTACTTCTACGTACATATAAGCTTACGAACTCCACTTTGTTCCTAAATATAATAAGATAAAAAGATCAATAAAAAAGTTATTGAAACCTGGAAAGAATTAGAGTTCTCAGAAGAATGTGTACATCATCAAAACAGTTCTTGAAGTGTAATAATCCTCCTAAAGCTTGAGCGATAAAATGATGTATCCTTGATTTCTTAAAAAAAGTGTCAATCTCAACGGTCTAAAATTCAAAGAAGCCAAAAAATCGTATATAAACTCCATAATAAACATTAAAAGGAAAAATTATAAAATATTGTTTCTGACGAATTTAGCCGAAAGCACGATCTCAACCCAACTGTTATATAATACATATAATACAAAGAAATTTGCTAAAAGGCTGATGCATACATTCTTTCAAATATTAAAACTGTAGTAACATTTAGGTAGATCCTGAAAAGTTTCTTACTCGCACAGCGCAGGGCAACAGTCCAACAGGACTTCAGTCTTACAGGTTTAGAATATATTCAGTTTCGCTCTTTGTTATTCACATTTACTTAAATTTCAAAATCTTAGCTAAGAAGAAACAGGCTAATATAAAATAGCTTTAACATTGGAGGAGTTATCATCGCAGGCTTTTTCTTAGATCATCAAAAACCTTTTTTATGAAAAAAGAAAATAAGCCTGAATTTCAAGATAAAATATTATTTAAATTCACTAATTTCGAGGTCCTCTTGACCAATTAAATCATTACAATTAATTAAGGTTTTCAGTTGAGATGAAAAAAGTTAATGGCACGACCGGGATTCGAACCCACGATCTTCGGCTCGATACGCCGCTGCTCTACCACTTGAGCTATCGTGACCTCGATCCGCTCGGATATCAACTTCCTATCTCAACCCCACCTTATGAGTTTTCCCTCCTTTTTGCCATTTTTCAACATAAAATATTATGTTGATGTGTTATAAAACCCAATTCCAAAAGTTTAACATCTAAATCAGTTGAAAAGAAGAATGACATAGTCATTTCAAAAATACTGAAAAATGTGTGGTGATTAGTGACCGTTAATCGATAATTATTCAGAAATCGTGAGATGCGGTCTGGTGTGATGTAGGTTTCAGAAAAACATTTTCTTTATCGTGCCAACGTTTCAACTTCGGCACTCTCAACACGAACGCACAATTACACAGAAGACAAACACTTTGAGCCCTGAAGATGATCTCAATAAAGATCGAAACGTTGGCACGATAAAGAAAATGTTTTTCTGACACCTACATCACACCAGACCGCATCTCACGATTTCTGAATAAATATTGAAAAAGCGGATGCATACATATATATGGTTCCTGATGAATTTAGCCGTAAGCTTTTGGCCATAAAAACCCATCAACTACAATCTTCTATCAATCAATTTTAATTCAACATACAAGAAATCTGGTGCATCCAATTAAAATGATTTAAACGGTGCGCAGATCTTAAGGAATAATAAACATTTCTTAATTTTACGGCGCTGGGCAACAGTTCGGCAAAACACATCAGTGTTGCGGGTTTAGCATATCTGCCAGTCTTTTCGACTTATTGTTCACCTTATTAACCTTCAAATTATACTTCGTTCTCAAAGATACTAAAAAATAATATACAATAATAATAACAAAAAATATACACACGTAAGAATTAATTGCAGGCTGATGCGTACATCAACGAAACGGTTCTTGACGAACGCTTATAATTAGCCAAAAACACTAGAAACCTGATATTTTGTTGATTTAAAAAATATACTTCACTCCATTTTATTTACTTATTTCATACCTTTTTTATTTGTGCGTAATTTATATCTGCAACTAGAGATGAAATATACAAAGGAAATATATAGTGTTATTTAGCGCAATAAGTTTTCACTTTAATTAATACAGTGAATAGATCCTAAACGTTAATTTTACGGCGCGGGGCAACAGTCCAGACAAAACACATCAGTGTTGCTGGTTTAGCATATCTGCCAGTCTTTTCGACTTATTATTCACCTTATTTAACCTTCAAATTCTACTTTGTACCCTAATGTACTAATAAAAAATAATAAAAACAACAAACATAAACATTGAAGGATTAATTGGAGGCTGATGCGTACATGAACAAAACGGTTTTTGATGGACGCTTAAAATTAGCCAAAAATGCCAGAAACCTGATATTTTGTTGATTTAAAAAATATCCCTCACTCAATTTTATTTATTTCATAATTTTTTGATTACAACGGATACAATACAAAGGAAATATATAGTGTCATTTGGCGCAATAAGTTTTCACATTAATTAAAAGAGTGGGTAGATCCTATTCGTTAATTTTACGGCGCTGGGCAACAGTTCGGCAAAACACATCAGTGTTGCAGGTTTAGCATATCTGCCAGTCTTTTCGACTTTACTATTCATCTTATTGACCTTCAAATTTTACTTTGTTCCCAAATATACTAATAGAAAAAAAATAACAACAAAAATAAACATAGAAGAATTAATTTCAGGCTGATGCGTACATCAACAAAACGGTTCTTGATGAACGTTTAGCCAAAAATTCTAGAAACATATTTTGTTGATTTAAAAGATATCCCTCATTCCATTTTATTTATTTCATAATTTTTTGATTTGTGGAAAATTTATATCCGCGTCTAGAGATGAAACATACAAAGGAAATATATAGTGTTATTGGGCGTAATAAATTTTCACATTAATTAAAACAGTGGATAGAACCAAAACGCTCAGGGCAATAATTCAGCAAAAAACGACAGTCTTGAGGGTGGTTTCGCAGATTGTGCTTTATAATTCACATTTTGACAAGCTTCAAATTATATTATGTCCCAAAATATACTAAGAAAAAGGACGAAAATATGATTACATTAGACTTGGAAGAATAATTAGAATCGAAGGGGCTCATTCATATATCATTAAACGATTCTTGACGAATGCTTAAACTATCCAAAATCTTCTGCGGAAAAATAATATTTTGTTGATTTTTTAAAAATTGACCTTGATTTCAACAATTTAACACGGAATAAAAAAAGAAGGTTGATGAATACATCTTAATAGGCAATTAAAACAGTAGGTAGAGCGAAAAAAGATTTCCAAATCACGGCAAGTGGCAACAGGCAGGCAAGAAGTATCAGCCGTGCGGACTTAGCATATCTGGTACGGGTTTCTACTTATTATTCAAATCTAGTTGACTTTTAAATTTTTCTTTATTCCGAACTATACTAAAATTTAAAAAAAAAAGTAAAATGAATTATCTACCATCCCCAGACTAAGGTATAAATCATCAAATCAGGTCGTGATGAAGACTAATTAACATTAAACTTTGCTCTTAATATTAGTTTTTTGTAGTCTTTGGCAATATTAACGACTCGGTCGGTCGTCAAGCCAATTTGAGATCGCCTGTAAAAAAAAAAAATAACTTATGTCAATCTGTAGACATATTTAAGTTCACTATTTTTCGTGGTCCGCTTGACCAATTAATATCATTCAAATTGAAAAATGGCAAAACGGAGGTAAAATTCAAAAAGGTTGGGTGGAGGTGGGAAGTGCCCGTGTGGATCGTTGTCACGATAGCTCAAGTGGTAGAGCGGCGTATCAAGCCGAAGGTCGTGGGTTCGAATCCCGCTCGTGACACTGACTTTTTTATCTCAACTTAAAACCTTAAACAAATGAATTTTCTTTTTCTTCAAGTGAAAAAGCGGTCGAAAGCATTTTTTTGTTTTGTTGGTTAGGGGGTTCAATATTTTGCTTGCGTAAACAAAACATTTCAAACAATTAATCTTATTTTGTTCGTAAATACTCGTAAGTACGCAATATTCCAATTTCACCACATAAGAAATTCTGATTTCTAAAATTAATTTTTAATACAATTCTTCAATTGTAATACATTCACCGTTTTAATTAATAAGATAAAACAATTATATTGTTTTTGAAGTAATAGGATTTTACGCGGGAGTTCACAAAATAATATTTTAATATTGGTTTATTAAAGGCAAAAAACGTGCTTAAGAGGCGGAATATGATCAAACGGTTTTCCCATTTGTCCGGTTTAATTTTTAGCAACAGGCTTTAAAAGGGAGATTTTCCTCTTTGTAAAAGGTAATAGGAAAGGATCGCAATGGGGGCTGAGAAAGTGAATGGGATGCGGTGGGACTGACTATCTTTGCTATTTACGTACGGTGGTATTGGAAGGACGCATGAAAGGGTGGAATCCCTAAGGCCTGCCTCCAATCTACTCTCTCTTAGAAGGACCAACGTTTTCATTGATCGATAGGCTTTCTTTCCCTACCTGCTATTTTCCGAGGTTTTTCTAGTCTCTGACCTCTTCCCCTCGCCAACATCCTTCGTTTGTTGCTCAGCCGTGTTAAACTGGCAGCCATTGTAGCCCTTTCCACTTTCTCCTTCCAATTCTTTAACCATTAAGATTTCACAATAGATGAGTTTAATCCGTGTAATTGAAAAAAAAAACATTTTAAAACAAAACTAAATATATTAGAATTTAATCTCTATATTTTATTTAAACAAAAACATACAATAAGGAAATAAAAGATGTTACAACTTTGTGTAAAACATGTATCTCTGTTTGTCTCAGATGCCAAGAAAGTGATAAAAGGGTGAGCAAGGAGATCAAACCACTTACTTTACACATGTTGTGACTTGTATTTAATTACAGAGAGACTCATTAGAGCTCCGAGCCACGGATCCGGAGAATAAGCCTGGGCAGAACATTCAAAGCTTAGAACTTCCTTCCATCTCACACATCATCACTCAACCCTCATGTTATTTATCTCCTTCAGCCCGCATTTTCCTTACCGTCGCCGGTAAAGCCCTTAAGTTAAGTACGATACGTTTCACACTAAACGGGCAAATGGTTCCTTAGAAATGGTTATTTCAATACTTCTTTCGAGTTAGTCTTGTTTTATTTATAATGATACATTAACAATTAAATTATATTTAATATATAAATAAAAAACAAATTCTACTGAAAAAATAAATGTGAAGTGATTAGTTACCGTTAATCGATATTTATTCAGAAATCGTGAGATGCGGTCTGGTGTGATGTAGGTTTCAGAAAAACATTTTCTTTATCGAGCCAAAGTTTCGTTCTTTATTGAGATCATCTTCAGGGCTCAAAGTGTTCGTCTTCTGTGCCATTCTTGCGTGTCGTGCTGAGAGTGCCAAATACAAGAAAATGTTTTTCTGAAACCTACATCACACCAGACCGCATCTCACGATTTCTGAATAATTATCGATTAACGGTCTGGAATGAAGTTACAAACATAAGCAAAAAATTATTGGTAATTTTTTGGGTTTTAGGAATTCAACATTAATTTAAATTACCTACCCAAAGGGTTTGTTTTCTGTGTAATTGTGCCATTCTCTCTCAACACGATACGCAAGAATGGCACAATTACGCAGAAAACCAACTTTGAGTGAATAGAAATAATTTGATAGGAAAAAAAAATTTTTTTTACATTGTATAAATTCACTTTTTTCCACATCCTACATGTATTTGTTAAATTTAAACAAAGTTTGTAAATCCCAGGCCCTGAGGATGATCTCAATAAAGACCGAAACATTGGCAAGCTAAAGAAAATGTTTTTATGAAACCTACATTACACCAGACCGCATCTCCCAATTTCCGAATAAAATTTTATTCAAATGAAATATGCCAGGAGCTCGCCTGAGTGATAGATAGATTAATATTATAATAATAATATTTAAGCAATAGCTATTTTCAGCCAAAGGTGATAATGAAACTTGTTGGAACGTACATCACACCAGACCGCATCTCACGATTTCCGAATAATTATCGACTAACGGTCACTAATCACCACACATAAAATTGTCTGGTTTTATCTTTTTTTTTTTTTTTTTTTTTGTTTTTTTTTTTTTTTTTTTTTGCCTTATGATCTTTGCATATTAGCCATGACGAATCTTATATATATGTTGTTCAAATTGGGGGTTATCGGGAAAAAAGGGCCAGGGGTAACGGTGGGAATCGAACCCACGACCGCGGCGTGAGAGTCTCTCATGCTAACCACTCGGCTACCGCGGTCCCCCCATATCATAGCTTATCATTAATATTAGTTAACCTTCAACCGCTTTCCTCTTTCCATTCCATGAAGCACACTTTTTTAACCACTTTTAGGCAGTGAGCTGACTTATTGTTTCATCACTCAACTCAGTGAAAATTTAAGGGTTGCCTCGGGCACCATATTAGCGAGCATAAATTCGTACAATAAGCTTACACAAATTATGGGTTTTGAATATATAAAAAGGAAAATATTTGATCGTTGACAGTGAAACTTCAAGAAACTTTATAAACTGACGTATTATTTTTTGGAATTAAATGATGTAACTGTCTAATCCTCTTACGTAAATAACAATTAAATTCGTGGTCCGTTTTACCCGAGTGGATCAAAGTCACGGTAGCTCAAGTGGTAGTGTAGCGGCGTATCTAGCCGAAGGTCGTGGGTTCGAATCCCGCTCGTGATACTGACTTTTTTATCTCAACTAGAAACCGTAATTAATTGAATGAAAAATAACACTATTGATTAACGATATTAACACGATAACAAATGCAAAACAGTACGAAATTTTCAGGTTAGGTGGTAATTTTTAACTTTAGGATGTAATTCAAACAACAGTAGTCAATTAACTCTTTTGAGTGTTTTAGAATCTAAGTTATCTGTTGCAGATTCGCTGAACAAGCAACTAGATGGCCGGTTAAACTGCCATTAACTCGAGGTAAATTGGCTCCAGTTGCTACTAAACAAAACAATCCGACCCTTCGCCGGCTATCAAATTCAGAATTGATTTGGCTCAGAGTCGCAGTAATTATGTTTCCGCTTTGGGCCATTTTCCTACCAGGATTTGATTGTATCAAATGCGTGTCGGAAAAATAAATTGAAGATTAAACAAAATCTGTAAGTTCAATCTGAGGCACAATCGCGGTTATAGCTCTATAGAACTGTTTTCCACGTTTTAGAGGAGAAGGGCAAACATACAAAAGTTGTATCCTCTGGGATAACTTTTCACGAAATAAACACAATTACATTTTACAGATAAGGTCAGGCGATTCACCCAGGGCAGATTTATATCTACGGCTTATTCACAATGCTGTTGCGTGACTTGCGGAATGAGATTACCTCCCTGTCAAAATGTTACAAAGACGTCGTGAAAACCCGGGCAAAAACCTGTTTTTAACAGGACTCCGCTGTATTAACAAGGTACGCGTTGTAATGAGCGACATCAGATAAGAAACAGACACTTGATTACTCGAAACATATTTCTCTTTTGATTTAAATGAAATAAATTTAGTTAATCGGGCAAGCGAAGCTGGAAATTCAGTTGGAAATATCGCAAGTTACACCAGTTTTTAAACAAGGGGCAACAATCGTTTTGATCGTAAACTAAAAGTTAAAAATTTAACATCAAATTACTACTATTTAATAATTGATATTTAATATTGTAGTAATAACTATATAAACGTGTCTGGTGTTTAGTGACCGATAGCTGATTATTATTTCGACATCGTGAGTTGCGGTCTACGTGTGACGTAGGTTTTAAAACAAATTTTTATTTATCATGCCAACGTTTCGATCTTTATTGAGATCATCATCTAGGCTCAAACGGTTTTTTTTCTGTGTAGATGTGTCAATCTTGTGTGTCGTGTTGAGAGTGCCCTTTTATTTGTGGTGATTTCTATGTTTAAAATGTTTCTTTTGGAATGTTTTGCGGCCTTATGTATGTCGTTAATTTTGGTTTTTGGTTGTATTAGTGTGACATTTGTGGAGTTGAAGTTGTTTTTTATGTGAGTAGGAAATGCGTTGTGTTGTCTGCATTTCAAAAAATGTTCTCTGATAAATAGCCGATGCAAGTTTCTTTTCCTTGGCGTTGTACTTCAGAATTCTCACTTTTTGGTTAGTGTCCATATGCAGTTGAAATCTGTTCACAGAATCCGTTGTTCTTCGTTCTTCTCGTTGAATGGATACCAGGAACTGGGGGAGTTCCCTCCTGAGCACTGCAGCTGTACAGCTTATTGTACTTTATCCATGGCTCCATTTTTTTGGGGCTCGCAACACAAGTGTGCAGTTGATCCCCCCGGTGTGCCGGTGTTCTTCTATCGAAGAAACTCATTTTTGAAGGGGGTTGGGACCAAAATCAGCATCGCTGAAATCTAATCCCGCTCCTTCCATTGATGAGTGCCGTGTTAATTTTTTTCTATTGCGGCCACCGGTCTCCTTAGGCGTCAGAAAAAGTCCAGAGGCGACGGTGGGGATCGAACCCACGAACGCGGGATCTACTAGCCGAGAGTCTGACATCTTAACCATTCTGCGACCGCGGTCCCCCAGTGTGGTGTTTAGTGACCGTTAACCAATGATTATTTGGAGATCGTGAGTTGCAGTCTGGGGTGACGGAGTTTTAGAAAAACATTTTCTTTATTATGCCAACGTTTCGATCTTTATTGAGATCATCTTCAGAGCTCAAAGTGGGCATTCTCAACACGCCACACAAGAATGGCACATCTACACGGAAAACAAACACTTTGAGCCCTGAAAATATTCTCAATAAAGATCGTAAGAGTTTTAGAAAAACATTTCTTTATTATGCCAACGTTTCGATCTTTATTGAGATCATCTTCAGAGCTCAAAGTGGGCATTGTCAACACGACACACAAGAATGGCCTATCTACACGGAAAACAAACACTTTGAGCTCTGAAAATATTTTCAATAAAGATCAAAAGCGTTTTAGAAAAACATTTTCTTTATTATGCCAACGTTTCGATCTTTATTGACATCATCTTCAGAGCTCAAAGGGGGCATTCTCAACACGACATACAAGAATCTACACGGAAAACAAACACTTTCAGTCCTGACAATATTCTCAATAAAGTTCGAAACGTCAGCATGAAAAAGAAAATATTTTTCTAAAACATATGTCACACCAGACCACACCTCACGAACTCCAAATAATATAAACAATGCAAAATTGGTTATAGTCTAAAAGTGTCTCATTAGTCATGATCTTTATAGCAATTTTATTTATTTACATTTATAACATTCTGCTCTATATTTATATTATATCTCGAGATGTTTACAGTATTAGTATTTACAAAGAGCATAAATCAAATATCCTTAGGAGGGTTAACGATTATTGTCGTCCTAACTTTCTACAAGGAGTTCCCGAGGCCATCTCTGTTTCTGTCACCTGAACGAAAATCCCCCCTTAAATAGGCTGGTTTCTGTGGGTTAAGGATTAGTCAAATCGATTGAGATGCAAGGGGAGCTTATTGTAATACGTAGGAAATTTATTTGTTGTTATTCGAAAATTTTTGGTATTTGTGAAGACGAGATTGGAAGCATTGGCAAGCAACATTGGCTGTGGTTCAGAAGACCTGATTGGGAAGGAGTACACATTTGCATTTTGAAAAGTTAATTCTTATTGTACGACAAAATACGTTTTAGTATTGTTTTCTAAATGACTATTTTTTTCGAAACGTTACATTTAATTGAAATATTTCCTGATGTTTTATTGATAGGAATAATGTAAGAGGAGAGTTTCTTATAAGAAAAATTTTACATGGTTCTTCTTTCTACTTCCATTATTAGTACATTACTGTATATCTCTTTCCATCTCATACCGAATTTCAAATTTTGGTTTCTACTATTTTGCACAGTATTCTAAGAGATTTTGAATTTATGCTAAAAAAAAGTATGCTGCGATGGCCTTCTTCGGACCAACCTTCGACCGTCTTTCCCATCAATGGTTTCTTAATAAATAGAATCCTTATTTGCATAATAAATATTATCTGTCGTATTTAATGAAAATGATGTTCTCTAAAAAATAAAAACTATTTCAGTACTATATTCAAACAGCAGCTCAATAGCTAAGAGAACTGTTGGTGCTTTTAATATCTTACAGTGTTTCTAAGTACTGTTATATTATTATTCACAGTGAAATAAGAAGACAGGGTTAAACTCTAAAACTGATGTTAGACAGTCATTGGCCTGGAGGTCGTACCCTGTGAAATATGTTTGACCAATGTAAAACATATATATGTATCTGAAACCTATAATGAAGTAATTAATTATTCTTTCCATGTAAGGTATTGGTTGAGATAAAAAAGTCACTGCCACGAGCAGGATTCGAACCCACGACTTTCGGCTAAATACGCTGCGGCTCTACCACTTGAGCTATCGTGACATCGATCCACACGGGCACTAACTTCCCACCTCCACCCAACCTTTTGAATTTTTTCTCCTTTTTGCCATTTTTCTACTGTCATGTAATCAGGATTGGATTCTCAGTGACTTATGAAGTGGCCGCGGGGAGCTTTTAGTGAAGTGTTAATTCTTTTACTTAATAAATATTAATCCGATTAAGTTTTAGTGGCCAATTGACCAAGTTACTTCTTTCAATTAATTATTATTTCCACGTAAAGTCTTGGTTGAGATAAAAAAAGTCACCGCTACGAGCGGGATTCGAACCCACGACTTTCGGCTAAATGCGCTGCGGCTCTACCACTTGAGTTTTCGTGACAACGATCCACACGGGCACTAACTTCCCACTTCCACCCCACCTTTTGAATTTTCCCTACTTTTTGCCATTTTTCAACTGTCATGTAATCAGGATTCAATTCCGAGCGTCTTATGAAGTGGCCGCGGGGAGCTTTTAGTGAAGTGTTAATTCTTTTGCTTAATAAATATTAATCCGATTAGGTTTTAGTGGTCAATTGACCATGTTACAGGTCTTGGTTGAGATAAAATTGGTGTCCGAGAGGATCGAAGTCACGATAGCTCAAATGGTAGAGCAACGGCTTATTGAGTCGAAGGTCTTGGGTTCGATCCCGCTCATGACACTGACTTTTTTATCTCAACCAAGTCCTTACATGGAAAGAATAATTAATTACTGTCATTATAGGTGTCTGATAAATATATATGTTTTACATTGGGCAAACATATTTCACAGGGTACGACCTTAGCTCCAGGCCAATGACTGTCTGAGATAAAAAAAAGTCAGTGCCACGAGCAGGATTCGAACCCACGACTTTCGTCTAAATACGCTGCGACTCTACCACTTGAGCTATCGTGACTTCGATCCTCTCTGACACCAACTCTCCATCTCGACATACAACCTTTCGAATTTTCCCTCTTTTTGCCATTTTCAAATGTCGTGTAATCGGATTGGATTCTCAGCGACTTATGAACTTGCCGCGGGGTGCTGTTTTGTGAAATTATAATTCCTTTACATATTAAATATTAATTCATTTAGGTTTAAGTGGTCAATTGACCAAGTTACATCTTTCAATTAATTATTATTTCCATGTAAGGTCTTGGTTGAGATAAAATTGGTGTCCGAGTGGATCGATGTCACGATAGCTCAAGTGGTAGAGCAGCGGCGTATTTAGACGAAGGTCGTGGGTTCGATCCCGCCCACGACACTGACTTTTTTTGTTTCAACCAAGACCTTACATGGAAAGAATAATTAATTGCTGTAGCAAACATATTTCTCAGGGTGAGACCTTAGCTGCAGGCCAATGACCGTCTGAGATAAAAAAGTCAGAGCCACGAGCGGGATTCGAACCCACGACCTTCGACTTAATGTGCCGTTGCTCTACGATTTGAGCTATCGTGACTTCGATCCTTTCGGACACCAACTGCCCATCAGAACCTACGACCGATCCAATTTTCTCTCTTTTTGCCATTTTCGTGATACTGACTTTTTTTATCTCAACCAGGACCTTACATGAAAGAATGATTAATTGAAAGATGTAACTTGGCTAATTGACTACTAATGTAAATGAAATAATGACAGCAATATTGATTAAAAACAAAAATATATTAATTAACTTGAATACTCTGAGTACGATTGGCATCTTTTTGTATGTAATACTGCGTAATACGAACGCTTGAATACATCCCGTGCCTAAAAATATCCAACTCGGAAAAAATTTCTACCTATTTCCTGATATGCAGAACGAACAGGCAAGAAAAGACTGTAAATAATTTTTGAAGATTTCAAAACTCTTTTCTCAAGAACACGAATTTTAAATTTGATCGGATAGACATACAAATAATTGCCCTTGATGAAATCTCTACAGATTTATATGTCCAAGTCTCAGATTCAATTAAATCGCAAAAATTTCTTGTTAGACGTGACATGAGCATTTTAGTTTGGTAAAATCTACATATGTAAATGTTCTATAATTTGTCACATACAATTGCATATTCTAGAAGTGGAAATTGGAGGGGATATTATTAGGTAGGTATGGACAGGTTTAAAATACCTCATTTCATGTATTTTCAATTGGTAAACCTTAACGACCTGGTAGCGTGTCCTCTTTCACGCTTTATCCCTACATATGAAAAATCTCCGTTTTTAAAGAAAAGTGAAAAAAAGGTGCGGAAGAGTAGGCGTTTGCTAAAAACCATGGGAAACGAGTGTATTACCATGTGTGGTGTTCTTTGGAGTGGAAATGAAACCGCTGAGCCGAGAAACAAATAAAAAAATGAGTTTCACAGCGGGGACGACGACGCATTCCCCTAAAGGGAAGATAAGGGAATAAAAGTTGTGTGGAAAGTGTGAAATACGGGCCCCGTGGAAGTCGGATTACCTCCGTGATGCCGCTGCCGCGGATATATTATGCCGGCTGATGTCGGCGCTCCTTCGACGGTGATTTCCTGATTTTCGCAGCAAACTGGAAAGATTCAAGGGTCGGCACCGTCGATTTGTTTTATCATGGAATCATCTCTTCCAACGGAAATAAAATGTCAGTCGGCCGAAGATCTGTTGCTCCGACTTTTATTGATCAAAAAGTACTCTTTTTTTCGGATGTACAAAAACTCTTTGAACAATCCAAGAGGATTTTCTCACAGGAAGTTACAGGTTATTTCATTAAAAAATAATATAGTGAAAAATTACAAAAACGATTAACTTCTCCAGCGCCGAGCCCTTCTCTGATTCTGTGAAATTTATCTAAAGAACTCTTAGTCGGAAAATAATAATATATTATATCATTAAATTTGACGGCATCAATACACAATTTAGTCTCTCTAATCTTGGAAAGAAAAGTAAGAAATGGTTCTATGTTCGTTTGTCAAATTCGAAAGATGCAAGTTGGGTCATCCAAAATATTGAACGTTAACATGCAATTAATCTTTATGTAAGGTATTGGTTGAGATAAAAAGTCAGTGTCACGTGCGGGATTCGAACCCATGACCTTTGGCTAAATACGCCGCTGCTCTACCACTTGAGCTATCGTGACTTCGATCCACTCGGACACCAACTTCCCACCTAAACTCACCTTGCAAATTTTCCCTCTTTTTTGCCATTTTTCAAATGTGTAATCTATTTGATTCTCGGCGACAAAAGAAATGGCCACGGAGAGCTTTAGTGAAGATATACTTCATTTAACTTATTAAATCCAGTAGATTTCATGGTACGAGTGGCCAAATAACTTCTTTCAATTTATTACTTTTTATGTAAGGTATTGGTGTGGATCGAAGTCACGATAGCTCAAGTGGTAGAGCACCAGCGTATTTAGAAATATAGGAAACAATTGCATAATTTGTCCCAGTCGTTTGAGAATTGGATGGTTTGTGTAGGTTAAACGTTTTATCGCCATGGTTTCTAATGATTCTACGATTTTGTTCATATTGTTCCCAATCGATCTGAGCGTGTCGTCATTAACATTCGTGTCGTTTGAACCCGGAGGAATTAATTTTCCTAAATCAATCTCAACGAATTGTTCCTCTTAGGGTTAACGCTTCAATTAATTACCCAAACAGAAACTTCCGGACAATTGAAAGGATTAAATAGCCATTATCGCGTACGCTTGGAAGATAAAATCACTATCCAGAATTGTAAAGCGTGTGAGGGGAGGAAGACCTTGTCACAACCCCACTGCCTTCGAGGTATTGTTCCCAACAATGGGGCCGAATCTTAGATATTTAGAACAATCGTCAGATATCTTAAGTTAATTGGATTTATTTGTAAATATAAATTAACTTGTATTGTTGTAAACTAGAAAAAAACAAACGTGTTTGTACTGTTGTAACTTAGATAACTAACAATGTTAAATCTAGCAATTCAACTATTAGTGTAAAGCATCAAATAAACTTGATCTACTTAAAAATTTTGTTTTAACACTCGTGTCGAATTATTAGGTTTTCTTTAGTCAAAAACCGTTAGATTTCGTGGTCCGATTTACCAAATAAACCTCATTCAATTAATTAATTTTTCTGTAAGGTATTGGTTGAGATAAAAGAGTCAGTCACGAGCGGGACATTTGAAAAATGGCAAAAAGGAGGGAAAATTCCAAAGGTGGATTGAGATGGAAAGTTAGTGTCCGAGTGGATCGGAGTCACAATAGCTCAAGTGGGAGCTACAATAGCACAATGGCGCAGTGGCGTATTTAGCCGAAGGTCGTGGGTTCGAATCCGGCTCGTGACACTAACTTTTTTATCTCAACCAATACTTTGCATAAAGTCAATAATTTCGCGGTCCGCTTGACCAATTAATATATTACAAATTAATTAAGGTTTTTAGTTTAGATAAAAAAGTCAATGGAACGAGCGGGATTCGAACCCACGATCGTCGGCTAGATACGCCGCTCCTCTACCACTTGAGCTATCGTGACCTCGATCCACTCGGGCACCAACTTCCCATCTCAGCCCCACCTTTTGAATTTTCCCTCCTTTTTGCCATTTTTTAAATGCCGTGTAATCTATTTGATTCTCGACGACAAATGAAATGGCCACGGAGAGCTTTAGTGAAGTATACATCATTTTATATCATTAAATTCGCTAATTTCGTGGTCCGCTTGACCAATTAATATATTACAAATAATTAAGGTTTTTAGTTTAGATAACAAACTAAATGGCACGAGCGGAATTCGAAAAATGGCAAAAAGGAGAAAAAAATCAAAAGGTGGGGTTGAGATGGGAAGTTGGTGTCCGAGTGGATCAAAGTCACGATAGCTCAAGTGGTAGAGCAGCGGCGTATCAAACCGAAGATCGTGGGTTCGAATCCCGCTCGTTCCATTGACTTTTTTTATCTAAACTAAAAACCTTAATTACTTTGCATAAAGATTAATTAATAGAAAGAGGTTATTTGGTCAATCGGACCATGAAATCTAATGGATTTAATAAGCAAAATGAAGTATATCATCACTAAAGATCACCGTGGCCATTTCATTTGTCGCCGAGAATGGAATAGATTATACGACATTTGAAAAATGGCGAAAAGGAGGAAAAATTCAAAAGGTTGGTTGAGATGGGAACTTTTTTATCTTACAAATCAAGTAACTTGGTCAATTGACCAGTAAAACGTAAATAGATTAATATTTAATAAGTAAAAGAAGTATAATTTCACTAAACAGCTCCCTGTGGCCCCTTCATAAGTCGCTAAGAATTGAATTCTGATTATACGACATTTGAAAATGGCAAAAAACTAAAATGAAGTATACTTCACTAATGCTCTCCGTGGCCATTTCATTTGTCGCCGAGAATCCAATCCGATTACACGACATTTGAAAAATGGCAAAAAGAGGGAAAATACGAACGGTTGTTGGTAGAGATGAAGAGTTGGTGTCCGAGAGGATTGAAGTCACGATAGCTCAAGTGGTAGAGCAGCGGCGTATTTAGCCAAAGGTCAAGGGTTCGAACCCCGCTCGTGGCACTGACTTTAGTAGTTACCGTTTCGCCTGCCAACTTCGCAAAGGATTTCTTCGTTTTTATTTTTCATCTTAGTCCTATTTATACTAGGTTTGTGTTATTACTTCAGCACACTTCCAATCTCAGATAATGCATCAATAAATTTACTATTTTTGTTTTCTGGGGTCGAGAATTTTCTTCAAACCAAATGTGTCAAAAACCACATCTTTCTGTTAAAAAGGCGCCAGAATTCGGCCTTTTCACAAAAAAATGGGTTAATTACACTGAAATGCCTATTTATTCTGAAAGTAGACTATAATATATTCCTGAAAATTAGTGGTCATAACAATACAAAAACCAGAAAAACCGCAAATGATAGATCTAAAAAACTACTGGTAGTCCCTAAACTAATTTAATAAATATTCCTTAACACATAAATCCTGCGATAAAAAATATCCCAGTAGACTAATTCTGATTCCGAACATTCAACAATAAACCGAATTTATCGAGTAACGGATGTAATAAAAAATTACTCGAAGGAACTAATTTTTTCCTGTCTTATGTTATGCTTCAGAAGGTGCCAAAATCTGGCATGTTATGCTGACCAGTAAATTATGAAGGATGCTTACCAGAGCTATTTAAGTTTAAAAGATAAGTTTTTTCTCTGGAAAAATTCCAGTATTATCCTGTTCCCGAAACCCGGTAAACCTTCCGATAAAGCTTCTTCCCAACGTCCAATCAGTCTACAACCCCTTTATTTTAAAGTATTAAGGAAATCCTCCTCAGACGATTAATCCAGACACTCAATTCCTCTATCCTTCTCCCAGGGAATCGGTTTGGCTTCCGACCCCCAACACTCCACTACCCAGCCAGTGTTTCGCGTTGTAAAAAATTATCCTTGAATGACCTTAGTTGCCAAGCCAAAATGGAAAGAGCACGGGAATCAGTAAGTATCAGAAATAGGTCCAACCTTAAAATATAAAGAAAAATACTATATATAACCAATTTTTTAGCCCTGTGCGGTATTCAACCATAGGTGTTGTACAGAAATAAAATAATAAGAAGATTATAGAAACACTCCAAAATTAAATTCTGTACAACACGGTCAATGCATCTTGATAAGTAAAAAATAAGATCTTTGTTAATTAATCCATATTTGTTTAGTGGTCATAATTAAGAATATTAATTATTCTAGTTGATTATTCTTTTCAGCTAAGGTTTCTGGTTAAGATGAAAAATTAGTGTCACGAGCGGGATTCGAACGCAAATTTGTCGTCACGTAGGTCGTCTCATCGTGAACACATCGTGAAAATCTTAGAAAAAAAATTAATAAAAATCTTTATTAATGTTTTATACAAGAGGTTATTTTTCATTTCGTTGTACAGTGAAATATGTAATTTAATAAAAAAAATATACGATTTTATTACTTATAAATTGCGTTTTAAAATTTCGTTTAAATTCACACTAGTTACTAACTAACGACAGCTGCAGTGTTTTAGCTAAGAGGTAATCTTTAATTTACTTAGATCGTTATTAAAATAACAGCGGTTAAAGCAAAGAGAGGATAAAAATCTCTCTTGTACGGGGTTATTATTCAATCTTTTTATCCTTTATGCTGTGTTCATGCGTGTAAAACGTACCTTTGGTCGGGGACGGGTGGAGAAAAAAAAGAATACACCTAACGGTATGTTGTCTCAAAAAGACCGACAATTCAATACGGGGCGAGAATTTACCTCACGAACCGTTGAAAAATTCGGCCCGGTAGAGTGTGGTTTTTTAAAATACATTTGTACATTTTTTACACCAATACATGTTTCTTATATTCTTTATACAGTCTGATAAATCAATGTGTAGTTTTTTATATGGTATGTAAGTTGTGATTTAAAGATTAAAATAATATTTTTTTTGTGTTTAGTTCCATTTGATACGTACATTGAGTTTGTTTTGAGGAACTTATTTTACTGAACCCAAGGTATAAAGTCAGTATTTCAGCAATGGTTTTCGTTTACAACTCCATGTAAAGTAGTCTTCTGTAGAGTGGTATAAGTTAAATTGTTTGTTAAGTACGTGTGTAAATAGTTGCATCATTTCATCAGTTCATATATATGTTAAGGAGAGGAATAAAAGAGGCGGCCACAAAGCCTACTGCACTTCGACCTGAAGAGATCATTGTGCTTCACTGTTATTTATAACTCACTGGCTCGCTTCAGGTTATTTACCAGCGGCCACAGCTTGGTTCCTTGGTGTAGGATCTTGCTTGTAGTTTTTCTTGCCTTAGTTGCAAGAACCTGCACCTGCATAGATCTTCGCACAAACATGGAATGTGTCTGCCGTCTCCTCCTCTTCCTGTCAGTATCTGCACAGTGTTTCTTCTGTACTCCTATCCGGTGCATTGCTTTCTTACGTGGCAGTGCCCTGTCAGGAGTCCAACTAGAATCCTGGTTACCTGATTGGATCTATTGTGCTCTCCTGTGATTTATAACTCACTGGCCAGCTTCAGGTCATTATCCAGCCTCCACAGTTTTGCCAGCGGATCCTTGGTGTAGGATCTTGCTTGTAGTTTTTCTTGTCTTAGTTGCAAGAACCTGCACCTGCATAGATCTTCACACAAACATAGAATGCGTCTGCCGTCTCCTCCTCTTCCTGGCAGTATCTGCACAGTGTTTCTTCACTCTGGACTCTTATCCGGTGCACGTGCTTTCTAAAGTGGCAGTGCCCTGCCAGGAGTCCAACCAGAACCCTGGTTCAGTTGCTTTTGCCTTCCAATAAGTTTTGCGGATGGTCCTTCTATGAATCTCTTCGCGTGCTTCATACCTGTTGTATTGTTCCAGATTCTGGACTCGTTAAGGATCAATTTTAAGATGTATGCTCTTTTGTGGTAGACTGCTAGGCAGTAGGGGCCCAGAGAGTCCATGTTGGCTATATTTTTGGTCAACATGCCAACCTTTTCGTTGCCTTTATACCCCGAATATCCAGGGACGCATGCCAGGGGTCATTAGTGTTGTTGACATCGGTTCGATGCAGTTCGAAACATTTGCTTTAGCTTCGCATGAGGCTAAGGCCCTGAGTGCTGCTTGGCTGTCAGGTAAAATGTCTATCTTCCGGGAATGTATTCCTAGCTTTTTTATTTCTCTGGCGCATTGATCAATCGCTATGATTTCAGACAGGAAAACTGTAGCATATATGATTATTCGGAGATCGTGAGATGCAGTCTGGTGTGACGTAGGTTTTAGAAAAGCATTTTTTTTATCATGCCAACGTTTCGATCTTTATTGAGCCCTGAAGATGATCTCAATAAAGATCGAATCGTTGGCACGATAAAGAAAATGTTTTTCTAAAACCTACGTCACACCAGACCGCATCTTACGATCTCCGAATAATTATTAACTAACGGTCACTAACAACAAACTTACCTATGTTTACCGTCAGTACGGACTTGGGGTTCATCCCGATGACTCCAGCTCCCGTACCCTTGTCGGATTTGGAGCCGTCAGTATACCAGTAGAAATTTGCCTTTAGTGGTGTTCCTTTGGCTATTCTTCCCGTTCTGGTATCAGTACTTTCTACTTCTGGTAAAGTTGTACTTTGGAGTAGTGGCATCAGTTGGCATACTTAGAATGGCATCTGCCTGTGACTCCTCCCACAGTTTCCATTGTTTATTACGTGGCTTATCCTAGCTGATGGTTGTCCATTTATGTACCTGTGGGCTGCTGCTCTGGCTTCTCCTTGGATTTAAATGTGAAGTGGTGGGAGGGTTAAAAAAACTTCTGTGGCCGCAGTTGGAGTTGTGCACATGGCACCAGTGACACTGAGACAAGTTTGTCTTTGGGAGCCACTTAATAGCCTTATTGCTTTGGCCTGAAGAGTTTTGGTCCACCACACCACCGACCCATATATATATATATATATATATATATATCATAACCGACCCATACTTTTTTATCTCAACCAAGACCTTACATAAAAGGATTAATTAATTGAAAGAAATAACTTTGTCAATTGACCATTAAAACGTAAATGGATTAATATTTAGAAAAATATTCTCATAATTTAGATTTGACATTATCAGATTCAATGATAAAGGGAGTTGTTCATTTCGTTATAAAAACGATAACGAGTTGAAAATTCAAACTTAATCAGTGAATAAGCAGCTTCTCTTTTGAAAAGTGGTTAAAGACGACAAAGCAGTTCATCCCAGTGTTCACATCTGTAAAGGGGCCGGTCGCGGGGGCGGGGAAGGCTTGAGTTTTGAAAACAAGTTATTCAAACAAGTTTTCGAACATCCTCCCTTAACCGGGCTCTCCTTTCGTTTGTCTCCGCGACCTGCCCCCGGGGCTTTTGTTATGACGAGACAATGGAGGGAACGCCTATTAGAAAATTAACAGAAGTCTGAGTTTATCTCAGCCCGTTTGTACCACGGTCGAGCGGTCGCGAGCTGTTAAGGGTTGACGGAGTTTTGTGGTGGAAGCCCCTATAACTCACCCCTTAGCCCGTCTCGGCCTCATATCCCTCACAATGCCGCTGGATCAGACGTGCTGATTCGCACAATGGACCATTACTTTGGCTGAAGTTCTTTCCTAATGGGAATAAGGGGTTTTGAATATCTCCATGTTCATAAGATAAACGTCCTAGAAAAGAGAGAGGTTCGTACTTTTAAATTAATTATTAAACCTGACTTTTATATATGCAGTGAATTTCGATTCACTAACATGAATTCTTTTTATGTAAAATGTGTTTATAATTTTCAAAACAAGGATCTGCAAAAATACCAGCTAAAAAAGGACTTGCCCCACAAAAGTATGTTTTTCTATAATCACAGAAAAGCTTCTGGCCTCCTCTGTGATATTATCTCATAGAATGGTACTATGTCTCATAGCTTCATGAAATTTACTTGATGTGTATAACTTTTGTGCTTTAAATGAGAGAGATTTTTTCTTTACGTTGGTATTTTCTTGTTTTCCCATCGTCTTTAGCTTTAGCAATCTATTAAACAAATTTTTTAGCTACTTAAAATTATCCAAATAAAATATATTTACCAGTAGATATAAATCTTGAAATATAGCTCACTTCCAAACATTCACTAATTATATGATGTACTAAAATAGTTTTATTATTTATCAGTCCATTATATTTTGAGGTCTGATTGACAAAATAACTTCATTCAATTAATTAATCTTTACGTATGGTATTTGTTGAAATGAAAAAATTAGTGTCACGAGCGGGATTCGAACCCACGACCTTCGGCTAAATACGCCGCTGCTCTACCGCTTGAGCTATCGTGACTTCGATCCATCTCAAATTCGAAAGGTAGGTAGAGATGGAAAGACGGTGTCCGAGTAGATCGAAGTCAAGATAGCTCAATTGGTAAAGCAGCAGCGTATTAAGCCGAAGTTCGTGGGTTCGAATCCCGCTCGTGACACTAACTTTTTCATTTCAACCAATATCTTACATAAAGATTAATTATTTGAAATAATTTATAAAGGTGTATTAACGATTATTTAGGACGTTCATCATTTTTTAATGGTTTTACTATTTACAGTACATCTACACGGAAAAACTTTCAGTGAGTACAAATTCGTTGATTTAATCTAAAATTGTCTAGCATAGTATAAATACCTTTTTTAATTTACAATTTTCCAGCATCGTATAATTTCATTTTTTTAATCTAAAATTTTCTAGCATTGTATAAATTCTTTTTTTCATATCCTACATCCATTTGTAAAATGTAAACTATGTTTATAAATCCCAGGGCCTGAAGATGATCTCAATAAAGGTCGAAACGTTGGAACGACAAAAAAATGTTTTTCTAAACCCTACGTCATACCAGACCGCATCTCATGGTCTCTGAATAACTATTTACACTTTTATTGAATATATTTTAATTTTGGCGAATTATTTTTTCAAGATAGTCTATTTTTNGCCTCGTCCGCACGTTCATTACCCTCCAGCCCGACGTGTCCGGGGATCCAGACAACAACCACCGTTTTTCCGAAGCGCTTCAACTCGGCGATTTTTTCCATCAACAGCACGACGAGAGGGTCCAAAGAGAACCCGTCCCGCAGGGCCCAGACAGCGCTCAGAGAGTCGGTGCATACGAGGAAGGCTGATCCTTCCTCGGTCCGCACCGCCTCGAGAGATAGTCTATTCTTTCTCCGAACCATTAAAATAAAAGATTTTACTGTGTTGCAGTCATTTCTTAATGTCATTTAACTGTCCAAAGAGATGCCTAAATATTGCCATTGTTCAGTGCAATGATTTAAAATGTATTTGGTTTATAGTTGTTGTTGTTTCTTTCTGTTTCAGTTTTTCTAATATACTAAAAACCTAGAACGAGAAGATTTTAAAAACATTGAATCCTTAATTTTTGGAAAGGACCTAACGTTGTTACAACGTTTTTCACATTTTTTGTATAAATTAAAAATTTATTTCTCCACATATTATTACAAAATTAAAAAATAATAGCTTCAAAACTAATAAAAGTTTTTGAGAAAATCTACCTAATAGCGACAGTAGATTATATTACCAGAAATGATTTTCTAATTGAGCTTGATTTTTCTCTTTCCCAATAAGTTAACACATAAAAAATTTGCTGCAGAAAATTTATAGACGATATTTTAGATAATAATGTTTGACAAAGAATATGCAAAAAAATGACGCGTTTTCTTATAGAGTAAAGCCTAGTTTACAAGTTCATTGTTTGCTCTCGGGATAATGATCAGTTTATGTTTTTGAAAAATTAGATAAATGTAGAAAACTAGCAGCTCAACTGTATCTCTTTTTAAAAGTTAAGCCATTTTTTCGCACATACAGGAAAATCGTCTGTTCTGTTCGAGAAATTGGAAAACAACAAAAAATCGAATTGACATTTTTTATACGGAGATACTAACGAGCTGGTATCGTCGTGTTTAGATAACTTGCAATCACGAAAGTATAATAGTAGTGTTTACACTTGATAGTGACTACGAGAGTGCTGTGACAATCGCGATAGCTATTCTCAACTATCAGGCCAAGCTAAATAGCGTGAGAGTCCTATCATGACTTTACAGTACCTATCAAGATAGTAGGACGGTGATAGTGCTTGCAATAGTCGTTCTCACGACAGCTACTCTCGCAACAAATTTCATCGTATAAAATTAATAAATCATTAAATGATAGAGAGTAGTTCATCAAGGAAAGATATACGAGAGACACAGAATAAATATTTTAAAATATTATTTGAAGTTTTTTTAACGCTAGGAATCACAAGAGATCAATTTTGGAACTTGGAATTTAGGCGTAATTTAATAAAAAATATTTCGGATTTCGAAAAACGGGCGCTACTAACTCAAAAAAGAACTCAAATAAACGAAGAACATCTACACACACAAAAAAAAACTTATACGTACAAAATTAATAAAATGTCAATAGTGGTATATACAAGAAACTGTCACTCTTTCCTATTAATAAATTTAAACCAAATGTGATGATGCTTCACAGTATGAAAATTTATGTCGATTTTAAGCTACGGTCTCCTGTTCTAAGAGCCCGGTGGTTTTGGTTGAGAGATATAAAATAAAATAAAAACAAAGAAGGTATTTTTATTAAATAGCAATGTTTTTGTTAAACATTGCAACGCTTGACAAGCTGCGTTTTATTATTTAAAATAAAAATGTGTTTTTTTGTCTTTTATTTATTTTTTAGTGACTGGTTGTTTAATAATATGTTGGACTTTATTTGGCGAGGCGTTTCGACCTTTATTCTGGTCATCTTCAGGGCAAGATTCATTGAATCGTCAGCACAAGAAATTGAATAAGCTGCTTTTATTTTATTATTTATAATAAAAGTGATTATATTTGTGTTTAAATATTTGATATAACCCACGAATAAAATAAAGCTAGATAAAATGGAATGTAACATTGACATGTACTAACTTCATTGATGAAGAGAGAGTAATCAAAACAGAAATTTTTTATTTAAGGTATTTTATTTTATTTTTTAGTGTTTAATAATTTTAATAATTTGTTGGAGTCGTGAATAATGAATTAGTTTAGAAAAAACTTTTTAATTTTTTTGTCGATGCGTTTCGAACTTTATTCTGGTCATCTTTAGGGCAAGATTCATTGAAACGTCGGCAAAAAATTGAATAAGCTTTTTTTATTTTTAAAATAAAAGTGAAAATATTTGTGTTTAAATATGTGAAATAACCCAGGAATAAAATAAAGCTAGATAAAATGGATGGTAACATTCTCATTGTACTAACTTCATTGATGAAAACAGAGTAATTAAACCCTAAACTTTTTATTTAGTGTGTTTTATTTTATTTTTTTAGTGACCGGTTGTTTAATAATTTGTTGTAATCGTGAAAAATGAGTAAGTTTAGAAAAATCTTTTTAATTTTTTTGTCGACGCGTTTTGAACTTTATTCTGATCATCTTCAGGGCAACATGCACTGAATCGTGAGCAAAGAAAATTGAATAAGCTGCTTTTTATTATTTAAAATAAATGTGAAAATATTTGTGTTTAAATATGTGACATAACCCAGGAATAAAATAAAGCTAGATAAAATGGATTGTAACATTGACAATGTACTAACTTCACTGATGAAGAGAGCGTAATTAAACACTAAACATTTTATGTAATGTGTTTTATTTTATTGTTTTAGTGACCGGTTCTTTAATAATTCATTGGAGTCATGAAAAATGAGTTAGTTTAGAAAACACTTTTTAATTTTTTTTTGCCGTGGCGTTTCGAACTTTATTCTGGTCTTCTTCAGAGAAAAAATCATTGAAACGTCATCAAAAAATTCAATAAGCTGCTTTTTATTATTTAAAATAAAAGTGAAAATATTTGTGTTTAAATATGTAATATAACCCAGGAATAAAAAAATAAAGCTAGATAAAATGGATTGTAACATTGACAATGTACTAACTTCACTGATGAAGAGGGAGTAATTAAGCACTAATTTTTTTATTTAACGTCTTTTATTAATTTTTTTAGTGGTTGGTTGTTTAATAATTTGTTCGAGTCGTGAAGAATGAGTTACTTTATGAAAAACCTTTTTAATTTTTTTAATGTTTCGAACTTTATTCTGGTCATCTTCAGCGCAAGATTCATTGAAACGTCGGCAAAAAATTGAGTAAGGTGTTTTTCTATACTACCTCATTCTTGACCGCTCCTCAACGCTCCAATAAATTTTTATTTAATATTAACGAAGTAGTTAAAATATCGTTAAACTGAAGTTTACAGAGTTCTGTTGAGGAGGTTTGAATCACTAAAAAGGAGTAAAGTTTTTCTGATCTGATTGGTTGTCTATTATAGCAGAAATACAAATATATAAAATGCTTGTATAAATAACATGCGTCATAAAATTCTATTAATCTTTAGGGGCAATAAATTTAGTATTCTCCGTCACATTATTTAAGAAATTTATAACAACAATTATTATCAAGAGGCTGAGAATGTACGATACTCACGCTCAATTTCCTCATGGAAAATTGAAAAAGCGGATATTGAGATATGTTAGGTTTTCCCAGAGTATATCCCTTCTACAAAACCATGTGTTATCAAAGCGGAAAACTCTTTATTATGCATAGAGCCGAGGATGATGGAAGTTTCCTCTTGAAATTATACAACATCGGATATCTTTGTACTCACCTCCGGGGACTTTTAGCAGCTTCTTCAAGAGGGCTGTTTAAGAAGTTTGTCAAAACAATAATTCATGCCTAAGCACCCCATAGCACCACGTTTGATCCGCTCCCATGCCTTTTGGACTATTTATTTATTACGAGCACGTGTTTCAACTTCCGCCAATATCCCTCTACGCTAAGGTTTTTTTACCCCTGTGGAAGGGCCGTCTAAAAGTAACCTGCTTGCACCTGCACCTCTTTCGGAAAAGACGGATTAATATTTCAGCCGAGTGTACCGGCTGAAATATGTATTTTTTCAAACATCACCATTAGACTTACGTCAACACATGAATAATTGATAAACAGCGAACTAGAACACATTTACTCTAATCCTCCTCGCATAACTCATACGTTCACAGTAGGATCGTACATACCGAGAATACTTATATTCCATTTACGTCGAAAATCAAGAAGGCAAGGATCGGTTTTGACCAAACAATTCACATATAGAACAATCAGCATAATTGAGCCATATTCACCCCGTGGGATGTTTATGCTACATGTAATTAGTAATACACATGCCTTATTGATCTTATGAAATTACCAATTAATGATATCGTATTTCTTTCTGTTTTGTCGGAAATATAACAAAGAAATTTTTTTACGCTTTTAATACTGCGTTTTAGTTTGTAATTTATACGGCTTGTGTTTTAAAAAACAAGCATATTTTTCAATAATAATCACAAGAAACCTAGTGGTACTATAACTGAATGGCAGAAATTTCAATTTTGGTTTTTTAAATGTCAATTTAATAGTCTTCAGCCACTGTTGGTCAGTTAGGACAATTTAAGTTTAAAAACCGACAGATGTCAAACCTATCATCAGTCACCTCCCTGTAAAAGAAGATTTTGACTCCATCGCCACAAACATCTTCGAAATATTTTGAAAACAGAAATAATTTTCCTTGAAAAAATTTACAGCTCACATAGGTCTACTAACCGGTCACTCTAATCTGAGAAAACATGTACATAGCATGCGCATATTCATTAATAACCCTATTTATGGATAATGCAATGAGGTGGATGAAACACCTACCCATATCATCTTCGTCCGTGAAACAACCGCTAAATGTTGGCACATAACTTTAAAAAGGTAAAGTGCATCCTTTTATATTCTGGTTTAAAAACTGAAACATTTTTGCCCAAAAACACGGAAAATAAGCTGACGTATTAACCCATCTACACACATACATACTGACGATATCATCGTGTTTTGAAAACGTGCAATCATGAAAGTGTGATAGTGATGGTGTAATAATGACTACATGACCACATTTGTACATAATGCGATGATGTATATGAAACACCTGCCCACATCTTCTTCGAACAAACACTAATGTTGACATAACTGGAAATACAAAGAACCCAGGAAACAAAAAATCATTTAAATTTAATTCACATAACCTTAAAAAGGTCAAGTGCATGCCTTTATATTCTGTTTTAGAAGTGAGACAGTTTTGCCAATAAACTAGGAAATTAAGCTGACATATTTTAACCCATCCACACACATAGATACTGACGATAACGTGATTGATAACGTGCAATCATGGAAGTGTAATAGTGATGGTGTAATAATGACTAGGAGTGTAGTCACTATATATATAACACGGGCATATTCAATGATGACCCCATTGGTAGATAATGCAATGTGGTGGATAAAACACCTAACCATATCATCTTCGAACAACCACTAAATGTTGACATAACCGGAAACACAAAGAACCCAGGAAGCAAAAAATCATTTGAATTTAATTCACATAACCTTAAAAAGGTCAAGTGCATCCCTTTTTATTCTGGTTTAAAAACTGAAACATTTTTGCCCATAAACACGGAAAATAAGCTGACGTATTTTAACCCATCCACATACATAGGTACTGAGGAAATCTTAGTTTTTTGATAACGTGCAATCATGAACGTGTGATAGTGATGGTGTAATAATGACTACATGACCACATTTGTAGATAATGCGATGATGTATATTTAACACCTGCCTACATCTTTTTCGAACAACCATTAATGTTGACATAACCGGAAACACAAAGAACCCAGGAAATAAAAAACAATTTAAATTTTGTTCACATAACCTTAAAAAGGTCACGTGCATCCTTTTATATTCTGGTTTAAAAACTGAAATATTTTTGCCCATAATTAATGAATTAAGCTGACATTTTTTAACCCATCCACACACATAGGTACTGACGATATCATAGTGTTTTGATAACTTGCAATTATGGAAGTGTGATAGTGATGGTGTAATAATGACTAGGAGTGTAGTCACTATCTATATAACACGGGCATATTCAATGATAACCCCATTTGTAGATAATGCAATGTGGTGAATGAAACACGTACCCATATCATCTTCGAACAATCAATAAATGTTGACATAACCGGAAATACAAAGAACCCAGGAAACAAAAGAATCATTTAAATTTTGTTCACATAACCTTACAAAGGTCAAGTGCATCCCTTTCTATTTTGGTTTAAAAACTGAAACATTTTTGCCCATAAACAAGGAAAATAAGCTGACGTATTTTAACTCATCCACATACATAGGTACTGACGATATCATAGTGTTTTGATAACGTGCAAACATGAAAGTGTGATAGTGATATTGTGATAATGACCAGGATTGTAACGATATTGCGATTGTTACTCTCAACTATCATGCCAAGATAGCGCCTGTACTTAATTAATGAAAAATCACGAAACAGAAAATATATACAGATATTGCAATGGTATTTCCAACTGGAAAGTTTGTTGATATTCAAAATAAAAGCATAGATAGTCAAAATGTGTGAGTAATATGTGATAATAAAACGTTTTGGCAGTCTTCGTTGATTTCATCCAAACACTTCTTTTTTTAAATAATAAATCGTTTAAATTTCGTTCACCTAGTCTGGGAGAAAAAAAACCATTAAATCCACCACATGATTTGATTGCTTTACAAATATGTATTTAACTGCTGTATAGTCTTGTTTTGAATTCGAATTTTACTAGTTGCAATATTTTTGTTATTGTAACATTCTATATATTGTGCTTATTATTTCATTTTATGCAAAAAGTATTATATAAGCCTGTAATAAATGCACAAGTTACGAAATTAAATTTAAAATGTCAATTTTGAAAATTACATAGAATATTTTTATCTAGGCGGGATATTTGCAAAAATATCGTATAAAGTAAAACAGTTTCGTGGCAATCTGTGATCAAACGTGCACACTCGCCTCGTTTAATTTATAATAAAGTTTTAAATAATAATTATACTAAATTTAGGAGGCAATTTGAGAGAGTCATGTGTGGAACCGATATTCATAACTTAAATGGGAGGTCAATTACGACCAGATGAAGCTTTTAATATTTATAGGGAGAAACCAACTATCGTCTGTTGGTTACATCTCTAAATATTTCAATATCGGTTGTCATTAAGGAATATAATTGGAACTTTATGTATTTTTATGTGGTATTTAGTGACCGTTAATTAATGATTATTTGAGATGCGGTCTGCTATGATCTAGGTGTAGAAAAATATTTTCTTTATCGTGGCAATTTTTCGATCTTTTTTGAGATAAACCCTTATCTAATTTTATACAAACCCTTATCTAATAGTTTTGATTTTAATGTTTATGCCCATTAACTTTTAAATGTAAAAATAATAAACAAGCCTGTCTCTGGTCTAAATTACCAAGATCATCTATGAATATGATTCTAGATACTGGTAGCGTTAAAAATGAAATCGGTGTCAGAAACAAAATAACTTGGACAAAGCCACGCATTATTTGATAATTTGTGGTGTTTAGTGCCCGTTAGCCAATGATTATTTGGAGATCGTGAGATGCGGTCTGGAGTGACATAGGTTTTAGGAAACCATTTTCTTTATCGTGCCAACGTTTCGATCTTTATTGAGATCATCTTCAGGGCTCAATAAAAATCGAAACGTTGGCACGATAAAGAAAATGTTTTCTGAAACCTACATCACACCAGACCGCATCTCACGATTTCTGAATAAATAGCCTATAATTGAAGAGTCTACTCAAGTACCTCAGTAAAATAAAAACGCAATTTTATCTAGCACAAAGTGTTTGTTTTCTGCGTATCACTTTGAGCGAGTAGAAATACTTTGATTAAATATAAAAAATATTTGTTTCATTGTATAAATTCACTTTTTTCCAGATCCTACATGTATTTGTTAAATTTAAGCAATGTTTATAAATCCCAAGTCCTGAAGATATCTCAATAAAGTTCGAAACGTTAGCACGATAAAGAAAATGTGTGGTGATTAGTGACCGTTAGTCGATAATTATTCAGAAATCGTGAGATGCGGTACGGTGTAGAGTAGGTTTCAGAAAAACATTTTCTTTATCGTGCCAACGTTTCGATCTTTATTGAGATCATCTTCTGGACCTGGGATTTACAAACATTTTTAAATTTAACAAATACATGTAGGATCTGGAAAAAAGTGAATTTATACAATGCAACAAATATTTTTTATATTTAATCAAAGTATTTCTACTCGCTCAAAGTGTTACGCAGAAAACAAACACTTTCAGCTAGTAGAAATAATTTGATTGAATATAAAAAATATTTTTTGCATTGTATAAATTTACTTTTTTCCACATCCTACATGTTTTTGTTAAATTTAAACTATATTTGTAAATCCCAGGCCCTGAAGATGATCTCAATAAAGATTGAAACGTTGGCACTATAAACAAAATGTTTTTCGGAAACCTACATCACACCAGACCCTACCTCACGATTTCCGAATAATCATTCGATGGAAGGTTTGATTAGAAACTAATCAATCCAATTTTAACGAAATAACATGTATAAAAATGTTCAAAAATTACCCATAATACCTTAAATTATTCACATAACCCTGTTGTCTAATAACCTCTGGAAAGCTTGGTAGAAATGGTATCGATAATAAATTGGCTTGAAATAAAATGCACTTTTTGCAATTTACATTTTACATAGAACAGCATGGAATATGAATTAAATTATATTTTCCCCTTGTGAGACGCACGAACGACGCGTAAAATCATAATTGGTTTATTAATTTAGATCCTAGTTGTTGTTTTTTTAATTTAAACGAACTCGTGTATTATTGGACACAATAAACAAAAATATTACGATTAATAAAATGAAATTACCTTTCTTTTAGCAGTGGCTTTATTTTTGTAATACACATACAATAACTAAAATGATATAACCGGATAATGAAAGATATGCAATTTTTAAACGGTTGTCGTTGATAGTGTTCCTTACATTATCAGTCTTTTTATTCACGCTAATAAATTACAACTTACTGTTCTAGAGTGCATGATATCCATTGGGTTAATTGGTAAGAAGTCCTACCATTCACGATAATAAATAATATTCACACAAATCAGACTTTATTCATACCACCCGAGAGTACTCGATATTCCTTAAAGTAATTGAGAAAGAAGCGTTTACATTGATGTTTATAAATTTCATTCATACTGCCCCAAATACTCGATATTATTCGGGGCAATTATGAAAAAGCTGTGCCAGTCAAGTTAATAAGTTACACTTTCACCCTGAGTACTTGATATTACAGGGGTGTTTTGGCAAAAGGATATTCCCGCTAATAAATTATGTTCTCTCTCTCTCTCTCTCTCACACACACACACACACACACACACACACACACACACACACACACACACACACACACACCATCATCCACTCTGCCCCAGAAAACCTTTTTTCTCGGGACGTTTGGTGAAAAGGTTTCTACATTCTCGCTAATAAATTACATCTCTAGACACAATTAACATTAACCCTGAATAATCCATATTTCTCAGGATAATTCACTTATTTATACACATGATTCATTTCTAAGATATTTTCCTAGAATAAAGCATGCAAGAAACAAAAACAGATAGTACAGGACGACCAGCTAAGGAAAATAAGAATAAATAAATAAAAATTACTAATATTTTTTAATCTTCAGCCCCACGAACACGTGTATAAATCATTTAGAAGCTTTACATAGCCAACTAATCATATTTTTTAATAGCCTGTCGTATGATGTCCAGCATTTTTTGCAAAAGTGCATGGATTTCATGTTTCTTGTCCACCTAAGTCTCCTGTTTTTTTTTAATTTATTTTTTTCATTGTTTTTTTATTGTTTTTTTTATTATTTTTTATTAACAAATATCTCTCTAATTGGTTCCATTTTTTGACGTCCAAGAGGAGAAATGGAAATCTTTTGACGTTTTCAACTTTAACTTAACTTTACCTTACTTAAATACCACGGAACTGTCGTTATACATGTCAAGATGTTTCGTAAGTTCTCTTGACGGTATGATGTTGATTTACTTCCACAGCTTCTTTCTGAAGTTAGTCATCCATTAAGGATTTCTACCAAAGGACACCTTCTAAGACAAAAGTTCAATCCACATTTGGTAAATATTTCATTGTTCTTCAAAATGACCTAGTAAGAATTAAAAAAAAAAAAATATATATATATATAAATACTCTTCTTTACAAAGAAGGTTAAACCTAAATGTATGTTTGGAAAGAATATGATTAGGAATGAGCAAAACGTGCACAATTGTAATGTTTAAAATATGCGTCTAGAGTAATAATTTCACTTTGAATATTTGTAAAGAGGAATAATCCGTTTAACTTTCAATCAACTTTTTTCAATGTGTCACAATCCATTATTAAACCCTTTGTAACTGTTTAAAAACAGAGACTATATTTTTTCGACTCGTGACAATAGAAAAGAAAAAAACTGAAAACGAGGTGTTGTGAGAACATTAGATTTGTGTTTTGTACTTCCTCAACTCGGGATCAATGAAGGGTAGAAGACAAGGGCTCATATATTTTCTCCAGTTGTTGGTTGCCCCCTCGCTCTACTAAATATCACCTGATATCTCTCCCATGTTACATTTCACCTTCTAATGCTCCAACCCCCGTCTCTTCACGGCTCACTTGATTTCTACAACGGACCTATAATCAGATTACTCCAAGCTCTTTGCCCTGTAAATGTAATAGCTTATATCATTTATTTGTGTTAAAGTTCTCCCTTGTGGTTAAAAATTCCCGATTGTTCAATTTGTTTTGAATTCAAGTCCAAATAGAAATTAAACTACATAGTTTCTATATAAGAAATCTATTGTAGATGGAAAAAAAACCTAAAACATATAGTCCTGAAGTATGAAATTTTTCTGAAAACCCATTTTACTATTTATTGATTACTGATTTATACAAACCAAAATTTGCGCATTTATATACATACATGTACAGAGTTCATCCTATCACTTATCGCAGTCCACTGGCAATTCCAGCTATTGTAATTTATAATAAATAACCGACCGTCCTCGAGAATTATACACCTAGCAGTTTGGCAGTCCCGGGTAAGACCTCGATCTCATCCGCCAAGCTCCGATTGGGTCCCAGGAGCTACCAACAGCTAGGACATTTCAGCGACCAATGTAATCAGTTCCAAAACCAAATATTGGGTGGTGGAGTACCTGGATGGGTATTCTTCCATCACCCTTTACCTTTATATAACCTGTACTCATTGTTATTCACATCTACCCTCTCGTGCAACACAATTCACGCTAATAAGTACATTACTCTCATCACACCCTAGTGCAAAACTATCATTACAATACACAGTGTATATCTGTTTAAAACTTTTGTCCTCTAAAAATTGAAACATGGGATCCAGAGACACGCCGCCAAGCAGAAATGTTATATCGGGTGGCATTCCTACACGCTCTCTATTTGGATCCAAGGAATGCCACAGTTCGTTTAAGTGGGACCTTTCTTTACTAACCTGGTCCAAAAGTATGTATCCGTGGGTCATCATCGCCTGGCCAATCCTCAATCCATTCTTCTGCGAGTCAGATCCTTCCAGAGCCACCTGTCGGCAGTGCTTTTGATTCGTAAGAGCTTCTCTGCCGACCCGGCCCTCCGACCCTGTACCTGCTTTTAATGGTGTTTTGTATTGCATTTTTAGCGTCAAAGGGCCGGATAGTTTAAGTCCGGAAGTTGGGGCGACCCGGACTTAACCATCTCGCCCTCCTTTTCGTTACCCTCACCAGCTATGAGCCCAAGTACCCAGACAACAACTACCGTCTTTCCGTGCTGATAGCGTGCTGAAAGCTCCCGACGTCACAAATCTCTTATGCCCACTGACAAAAATAGGGAAGGGACGATAGAAAAAAAAAAGAATTTACTGTTATATAATGGAATAAAGTATATTGTTCATTACTTATGTGTCCAATGATTTGTTTTAAATAGTTTTGTTTTTGCCCGTCAAAATATACCAAGTTCAAGATTTTATAATTTTTGAAAGAAATTAACTTGATTTATTCGATTATTCGTGTAGTTTGGAAGGTGTCCCGAAGAAAAACAGTGTTGAAGGCATTTGTGATCGTGATTGATTTCCGAAGGATGACTTGTTTCCATCTTTCCGACAGAAACGTCTTCCGATAATGGCGGACACAATACAGCATGCAGAAGAAAAAAATGGCCAACTTTGTTAATGTTCATTTTCTCAGCATTTTAAGTCAAAGAACAGCGCTAAGTCTCGTTGTTTAAAAAATTAAATTACACTGAACAATTTGGTTTTTCTAAATATTTTTCTAGCTTCATTCATCAGTAAATTTAAAAACTCAGAAACATGTTAATTTTTTCACTTTTTACAAAAACTTCAGATTGAGCTGTGGAGCCAGGAAATCGTCCTGGAGCGGCACCTTGAAGCAATAGATAGTAAATTTTAATAAGTTTTTATTTGGTCATGTCCCATTTTGCTCAATTTCTTAACCGTTTTCGAGTTACTCGCGTTTTTTGGGCGGCAAATATGGTTTTTTACGTGCTCATGGAAAAAACCGATCTCTCTCTCTCTCACTCTCTCTCTCTCTCTCTCTCTCTCTCTCTCTCTCTCTCTCAAGTTCTCACTTTTTGCCACTCTTTCTTTCTCTCTCCCTGATCTCTCTCTCTCTCACTCTCTCTCTCTCTCTCTCTCTCTCTCTCTCTCTCTCTCTCTCTCCCGATTTTGAAGAATGCATACATTTTGAACCGTCATGTTTACGCAAATTTTACGTTCTAGAACTTTTGCTCCGAGGACTTTTTCAAAAAGTGAACAGGGAAAACAGATTTAAAGAGAAAATGTCTTGACAGATGACTTTTTGCTTTTGTCTTCCTTACTTGTTTACCTCATCACGGAAATTCAACTTTTCCTTCTCATTGTGGCAGTATGGTTTCGAATAACGTATTGAAACAATAGTTTTATTTATGGTAAAATCGTGAGAGAGAGGTTTTCCATGGCTACGTAAAAAACCACGTTTTTGATCAAAAATTGTACCTGTCATATTGCTAAATGCAAAAGCGAACATGTTCCCGAATTTTTAAATTTATTGATGAACGACTGAAGCTACGAAAACATTAAAAAAAGCATTTTGTTCAGAATAAAATTGTGTGACTTAAAAGGCTGAGAAAATATGTATTTCCAAATTTGACCATTTTTTCGTGCAAAAATAAGTAGTCGATTTTTTATGAGAATTGTAGTTATTGTAGCTTTTATTTAAAATTAGTGCACAAGAGGTGTTTTTTTCGGGGTTTTTCGGGTTTTTTACTGCGTTAAATCAGTGTTTTCGAATGAAATGTCAACATTTGGCTGCTTCAGAAAGGGAGGTTGGAATGGGCCAGAGATAGGGTTTGAAAGGGCGGTCATTGTCCGATATAGTCGAATCGTCTTGCCTCTTGTCAACTTATCTGTCCGAGCTCTGTCATTCTCCCCCATCCGTTTTTCCAGAAAAAACCCTAATGTTGGCCTGATTGCCCTTTGACCCAATGTTGCCTAATCGCTTGTTAATGTCCAAAGTGGGAACAGGATTTGTACATGGCACAGGTTGAAATAATGCGATAATCATTCAATGAATTTCAGTTTTTGAATGAAAGTTACCAGGAGATCGCGAGGACATTGACGCTGAAGCCATCATGGAATATTTGGAAGGGTACTGGATGATTGGTTTCTGAAATGAGGGATTGTGTGACTGGATAATTTTTTGTAAAACTTCTTATAGCGATTTTTCACTACTACCAGTGACGGATCCAAGGGGGCGTAAAAAAGGAATTACCCCCTGGAGCCAAATGAAGATGTTATATGCAATAAATTTTAAGATTATATAAACTCTTATCTGTTACCTCCGATTAAACTCCCAAAATTAAATCAGTTTTTTCTTAAATTGTCACGCTTTTGCTTTTTTGTCTCCCGGTTCGATACTTCGAATTTTAGGTAGATTTCCTTCAAAAATCTAGCGCTCTCAGACGTTCGCATTTTTGATCGCATACCAATGAAATTTGGCAGGGTGATAAAGAAGGACATAAGAAGGAAATAAGGACGTTTGGGATTGTTTTTCAGCCAAATGGACTGGGGGTCGCAGAGTTATAGACGATTAAAATAAAAAATTCAATCAAAAATTTTGCCATTTTTTGCGTTTTCTCCCGCACAACAGCTCGATTTGTAGCATTTGTAGCAACTTCACTACCTCCTGTTTTTGAGCTGGATTCTTCTTGAACGTTTTAAGCGCGGTTTGGCCCAAATCCAAGCAGTAATTTAAAAGTTATCCTAATTTGAAAAAATTGCATTTTTAATCGGGATATTTTTTCTCAAATGCGGTACTTTTAAACCTAATTTCTTTCGTTTAAAAGCTCAAATTAATTTATTTTGTATAACAACATCAAACCGTAGACGTCTCTTAATTTTTTGTTAACAAATATGCCGTGATTTCTTTTAAATTAACGAATTACCAATCATGGTAAAAAGCAAAAGTCCTTAAAATTGTGTATATTAAATTCACTAGTTTTCGTGGTCCCCGTGACCATTTAATATCTTTCAATTAATTAAGGTTTTTAGTTGAGATAAAAAAGTCAGTGTCACGAGCGGGATTCGAACTCACGATCTTCGGCTAGATACGCCGCTGCTCTACCACTTGAACTATCACGACTTCGATCCACTCGGACACTAACTTCCCATCTCAACCCCACCTTTTGAATTTTCCCTCCTTTTTGCCATTTTTCAACTTTCTATCTCAACTAAAAACGTTAATTAATTGAAAAATATCAATTGGTCAAGCGGACCACAAAAACTAGTGAATTTAATAAGTTAATGAAGAATGTCTTCACTAAAGCTCTCCGTGGACATTTCATTTGTCGCCGAGAATTAAATAGATTACACGACATTTGAAAAATGGCAAAAAAGGAGGGAAAATTCAAAAGATGGGGTTGAGATGGGAAGTTAGTGTCCGAGAGGATCGAGGTCACGATAGCTCATGTGGTAGAGCAGCGGCGTATCTAGCCGAAGGCCGTGGGTTCGAATCCCGCTCGTGACACTGACTTTTTATCTCAACTAAAAACCTTAATTAATTGTGTTTATTATTAAAAAATATGGCGTGGTCATCACATGTCGTTTTCCGTAAATCTCACATTCTTACCAAAAAGTGAGAGTGAAGTAACTCGAGAAAATAATTAAATACCTTAAATAAAACTTCAAATTAGGTAGTTAACTAATAAACCATTATTTTATTTTCATTATTTTCAGTTATCTAGGAAAAACCGGTCCGAATCTAATCTAATTTAACGCCAGCTGTTAATAATAAACAAAAACATTTGACTATTTTTTTTATCCTATTGCACGGGGATCCTAATTTGGGGAAATTGGTTGAAAACACCACTCCTTGGGGGAAAACAAGCGGCGGCTTTGGGGCAAGAAAAATGGAAACTTTGGGGAAAGCACGAATATAATTGAATAATAATAAAGTACAAGTACATTCATTCTTATAGCACGTCGTCGTTATCATAACAACTATTGGGTCTTTCATAACGCTTACTGACTCCATGTTTCCTGCCATTTCAACAACACCCTGGTTTTCAACGATCAATCTTAGAAAAGAAACGTGCAGGTTGATGGTAAGGCTTAGGTCCAATCACGGTGTCCGTAAATATTATTTCAAAAAGATAAATCAAGTACAAGACGATATGTACATGTGTGGTAGCATTGAAACATTGGAACATATAATTATTCAGAAAGCGTGAGATGCGGTCTGGTGTGATGTAGGTTTTAGAAAACATTTTCTTTATCGTGCCAACGTTTCGATCTTTATTGAGATCATCTTCAGGGCCTGGGATTTACAAACATTGTTTACATTTAAAAAATACATTTAGGATATGGAAAAATGAATTTATACAATGCAAAATATATTTTTTATTTTCAATCAAAGTATTTCTACTCACTCAAAGCGTTTGGCTTCTTTGTAAGTGTGCCATTCTTGCGTGACGTGTTGAGAGTGCCAGTGAGATTTTGCTGTTTTATGTTTATATACGTACTCTCAAAACGACACGCAAGAATGGCACAATTACCCAAGACAATCACTTTGAGTGAGTAGAAATACTTTGAATATAACAAATATATTTTGCATTGTATAAATTCACTTTTCCACATCCTAAATATATTTGTTAAATGTAAACAATGTTTGTAAATCCCAGGCCCTGAAGATGATCTCAATAAAGATCGAAACGTTGGCACGATAAAGAAAATGTTTTTCNTTTTTTTTTTTTTTTTTTTTTTGAGAAGGTGTTAAGTGTTGTAAAAAAAGTAATAGGAAATGTGGTAGGATACTCTAAGATAGTAAGCTCATTGAGGTGATCTCTCCAGTAGAGGACATCTTGAAGAATATAAACAAAAGATTATGAATATATTAAAATAATATTTGTAATTATTGAATTATTAATTTATTTGTTATTGTTGTTGTTAATTGTTATTTTGAACGAATTGTTCATGACTATATGATGTTGCACGTGGCTCTGGCAATCAGCTGATGCCCAAAAAAATGTTTATTTCCCCAATATTGTCAGTGACGTTTTCCCCAAAATAGACGGTCTAACGCCGATCTTTCACTGCCTCATTCTCCAATGTAGTCGTCGCCCTATTGCAATATATTTATGATGTTACGTTTTGTATAAAAAAATAATACATACCCATTGTTTTCAAATTATTCTATAATTTTTAAGGTGGCAAATTTTCAGCACCGCTGGATTTATTCCTCAAAAGAAAGAAATCACCTTCTCAGTCCTTACTGCTGTGAAGGTTTTTTGTTCGTTTATGTTTTATGCTAAAAAAATATTGCAGAACATGATTTTTTTCGTGATTAGACATGTTCTTCTGGTGCTTTTCTGCCTCTAATCTTCTTATTCGATCTCTCGATGTGATAACCGCTAAGTTGGCGATAATTTTTTCTATATACGTTAATTTTGGCGACTGAAGACATTTACGTTGCAGACTATGACGGAAAAACATTTTGGAAATTCATGAAAATCATGTGCCTTTTTGAAATGAAACTATTCAAACGATTAAATTAAGATTTTTTTCAGTTTTTCCCTTTGAAGGATGATAAAGTATTGCATTCGGACGAAAAACGATGTGTAGATTTTTCTCTTAATTTGCACGTTATTAGGTACCCTGTGCAAAAAAATCGAAATTTTTCACCCTCCCCTTCCATGACCAACTTGACCCTTGACTCTAGGACATATTCAACATTCATTGTACGGTATGATTAGATAAATATGATTATTGACGATGGTTCGGATGATTTTTGACTGTAGGGATTGCATATGGTGCAACGTTTTTTTTGAACCCCGAAGTTCGATGCCTTATGTCCAAATAAGTTCAAAAAAGATGTATGAATGAATCGTTTATTTTGTAAAGTCTGTTTTGTTCATTTATCCAGCAATATTTTAAGTCTGTCTATCCCTTGTCTCTTGAGTGAGCAACGCGTGTTCTATGATATTCTGTGATTGACGTTTGTCAATGTATACCCAGGATAGTGGATCATTTTAGCTGGTAGAGGGATGCGATTGTAGTAAATGAGACCATTGGTTCGGAAGGAGGAAGTGACATGTTCTCATTTTGCCGGCAATGAAACAGAAAAAAAATAAAAGTAGTAAACTTAAGGTTTGCTGAAAACTGCGAGATGTAAAATGTATTTTTTGTTTTAATTTCAGCGATTCCAGCCACAATAGTGTTCTTCACATGGTGATAAATTATTAAATTTTCATGGAATTCAATAACAATGTATATTATCATATTACTCTTGTTAAAATCCCCCTCCTTATTTGCTTCTTACTGATAATCGTTATCGAGTGTTCCTGAGTAGAAAGTATTAATGTTAGGGGGCTGGTGGAAAAAAAATTACCAATGCAATTACTGAACAGTTAAATCTGAAAGGCCTACGAAGAAAAAAATCGACTGAACGACCGTTAAAATTGGGTATCAGGGGAGGCCGGACCACGCTCGACTTATTCCTTTGCAGGGGAAATGACTTTTTAGATTGAAGACAGACGCTCGGCAGGGCCGAGACTGCCGTGAGCGTAGAACGTGTTAATCATAGTTCGGAAGCGTTCAATTTTGCATGTTCGAATCCGCAAAATGAACAGATAGAGGCGGAAATATGAATATTTTACAGACGCATTACACACCCCCGGAAGGGAGCGAGAATGTAAAAGCTGTATTGATTATGATCGCTTTCCTTTCACTAGGTTCCTTTGGTAAGGAAATTACCCTCTAAAAGTTTGTTATGTGGATTCGCGGTAAGAAAAAGTAAGTCATGAACTGGTCGTTACTAATAATTTTCATCTGTCTTTCCTGGTCGAGATCGTTCGCCAGACTCTCTTCCACATTTTGCCAGCTTCAGTGGGAATTTCGTGATTAAAAAAACAATGATGCCCATGGGAGTTTTTAATGAGAAATAAACCAGAACTGAAGATGGCGAATATATGAGACTAATCCTATGAATACACGGAATATTTAGGACCGGCCAACATGTGGATAAAATAACAAAAATGCACAGAAGCACGAAATCAATAAAAAAAAAAATTAAAAAAACAGATGACGGTCTGATTAGAATTCACACAACCCCAGAGTGATATTGCTCGTAGTAATTGAAAATATGCCCCCTTCATTCACGCTAATAAAATTACTTTCACACGGCAGACCTCGTTCACATTACGCAAAAGTGCTTGATATTCGAGGAATAATTGGAGACGAGTCGATTCATTCACAACCCAGAAGACCCGATATCCCTTGTGTAAATTGGCAATAAACACCCTTCTCCATTCAAGCTACTAAATTGCATTCACACATCGTTCACACTACTCCAGAATACTCAATATTCCGCAACGTGATTGGCGATAGACCCTGCCATTCGCGCTAATAAATTACATTCACACTCCTCCAGAATACTCGATATTGCTTGAGGTAATTGGGTATAAATCTGCCACTCACGCTAATAGATTACAGTCACTCCACTCCAAAATATTGGATAGAGCTCGGGTTAATTGTGGATAATCCCTGCCATTCTCGCTAATAAATTACGTTCACATATTTATTCATACTACTTCAGAATACTCGATATTCCGCGAGGTGATTGGCGATAAACCCTGACATTCACGCTAATAAATTACATTCACGCTTCTATAGAATACTCGATATGCCACGTGGTGATTGGCGATAAACACTGCCATTCGCGCTAATAATTACATTCACACTTCTTTAGAATACTCGATATGCCACGTGGTGATTGGCGATAAACACTGCCATTCGCGCTAATAATTACATTCACACTTCTTTAGAATACTCGATATGCCACGTGGTGATTGGCGATAAACACTGCCATTCGCGCTAATAATTACATTCACACTTCTTTAGAATACTCGATATGCCACGTGGTGATTGGCGATAAACACTGCCATTCGCGCTAATAATTACATTCACACTTCTTTAGAATACTCGATATGCCACGTGGTGATTGGCGATAAACCCCGCCATTCGCGCTAATAATTACATTCACACTTCTTTAGAATACTCGTTATTCCACGTGGTGATTGGCGATAAACCCCGCCATTCGCGCTAATAAATTACATTCACACTACTCCAGAGTACTCAATATTGATTCAGGTAATTGGGGATAAATCTGCCACTTACGCTAATAGATTACAATCACTCTACTCCAAAATATTGGATAGTGCTCGGGTTAATTCGGGATAATCCCTGCCATTCTCGCTAATAAATTACATTCATACTTTTCTAGAATACTCGATATTCCATGGGGTGATTGGGGATAAACGCTGCCATTCACGCTAATAAATTGCATTCGCCCTACTGCAGAATACTCGATATTGCTCGAGGTAATTAGAGGTAAACTTGCCATTCACGCTAATAAATTACATTCACACATTCACTCACATTACTGCAGAATACTTGATATTCCACGGGGTGATTGGCGCTAAACCCTGACATTCGCGCTAATAACTTACATTCACACTACTCCAGAATACTTGATATTGCTCAAGGGAATTGGGGATGAAGGAGCTATTCACGCTAATAAATTACATTCCACTACTCCACAATACTAGATATTCCACGGGATAATTGGAGATAGGCCTCTTCATTCACGCAAATAAATACATCCGTTCTAATAATTAACATAATTACATATGAAGGCACAAAGATCTACGAAGACTACAAAGTCTGCAGTTATTTTGACATTTTGGTCCTTCACACATTTTTCTTTCCGTAGTTGGCAATTCTTTTAGTGTAGGTCGGACGATCCAATTTGATGTTATTTCACATTACTATGTCGATTTTCCCCGTGAGACTGAGGAATAACAGACGAACCAGATTTTAACAACCGTTCTGTTTTCGTGTAAAGTTTCATTATATATCTTCTTGAACAATCAAAACGCTCCAATGCTTCAGACAGATGTTCATTTCCTCCTATACAGCTCCCTCTGTTTACACTAGTTCCAATTTCAATCGGTTCTCAGATCTCTGGAAATATCCGGTGTAGTATTAGTGCATTGTATCAGCATGTAGGAAGTTTGTTTAACGGCCAATAATGGGAGGAAAGCGGAGTTTTATTAAAGGAGCTTTGCCTAGGGTCAGTTGTAGCCCCCAACTTGCAGATCGATTTTTATAAACGGAGGGAAAGCACGGCTCCCATCGGCAGAACTAGGGCGGTAACTTCCACTCGGCAACATTCAAAGTAGAAACTTTCATGCAAACGTCGAGCATGGGAGGGAAAGTAACAAAAAGCCAGCGAAAGTGGCGTAAAGCACCTTTGAACAATTTTCACATATAAATTTGATTTCAAATTTTGTAATAAAACTTTATTTTTGTAAAGAAAGAATTTATTTCTCACTCTTACTTATTTTTTGAACAATAAGCTGCTCACCGGGATCTAACGTAACCTTTTAAATACATTTTTCAGATGTACAACAACTTTTTTAATAAGAAATTTTAATTATTAACGAATTTCGAAAAACATACAAACAAGCTATAATGTAAAACTTGAAAATGGACACGAATTCCTCCATAAAATTTTTATAAAACATGGAAGAGTAGTGTCTCAATTTCTTCAGAATTGAATAATCACGTTAAAAAATTTTCACAACCTTAGAATAAACAAAGGCATTTCATAATTTAAAAAAATATTTGTAAGAAAAGTGTTCGGTTGGCAACCCACCCTCAAAGAATTGATAAATACAGGAGTCCTCGACAATAATAGCCAAGCTAGTACTTTTATAAAGTTAGGTAAATCAAGTAAACACATAAATTATTATTTACTCACTCTTTATCACTATAAATAAGTTCAATAAAACAGCTAATTATGTCATTAAAAACTGTAATCTTACGCTTGGAAAGGAAAAGGAAATTCTTGTTAAGGGAGGAAGAGTTTCAGTAAAAGAAAAGTTTAAAATTTTGAATCCTACCCTGCAACCACATCATTTTTTTCCTGGGGAAATCTGTGCAATCGAATACATTGAGGAGTTATTTAAAGTCGAACTAAAGTTCATAAAAAAAGCTTTTAATTTACCAATCACTACTCCTAATTAATAGATTAGGACTGAAAATCAATGACTACCTATTTAAGAGCAGAAGATTATTTACAAAAAATCTTTCAAGCCGTATTGATTGTCATAAAGCATGTACACAAAAGAATTACAATAAAATAGGCTTTATAATTATTTGGAGATCGTGAGATGCTGTCTGGTGTGACGTAGGTTTTAGAAAAAAAACCCATTTTTTTCTAAGTGTTTGTTTTCCGTTTAGACGTGTAATTCATGTTTGTCGTCACACACATCACAACACTCTCAACACGACACACAACAATGACACATCTAAACAGAAAACACTTTGAGCCCTGAAGATGATCTCAATAAAGTTCGAAACGTTGGTACGATGAATAAATTTTTTTCTGAACTTACATCACCCAAGACCTCATCTCACGATCTCCGAATAATCATTGACTAACGGTCACTGAACACCACACATTATAATTATAGGTAAATAAGCTAAAATAAGCTGCTTAGAGATTAAAGAAATTTGGGCTATGTTTGTTATTTTAACTTTCTCGAAACTGATATGACCAGCACTAGATAATTGCTGGTTTTTGCTACTTGATGAATTCTTGAATTTTTTTATTATGGTAATGCATAAATAAATTTTATTGATGTTTTTTAGTATTTGATTAAACAGTAGTGAATGTAAAAATTGATGTCAAAAAAGGTAAAAAAAAAATAACAAAAATAAAACTATTTAAGATCTCTACCACTTGATCTATCGTGACTTCGATCTACTCGGACACTAAATCCCATCTCAACTCCACCTTTTGAATTTTCCCTCCTTTTTGCCATTTTTAAATGTCGTTGATTGATTCTCGGCGACAAATGGAATGGCCACGGAGAGCTTTAGTGAAGATTACTTCAATTTATCCTATTAAATTCACTGGTTTTCGTGGTCCGCTTGACCAATTAATATCTTTCAATTAATAAAGGTTTTCAGTTGAGATAAAAAATTTAGTTGAGAAAGTTAGTGTCCGAGTAGATCGAAGTCACTATAGCTCAAGTGGTAGAGCAGCGGTGTATCTAGCCGACGATCGTGGGTTCGAATCCCGCTCGTGACCCTGACTTTTTATCTCAACTAAAAACCTTAATTAATTGAAAGATATTAATTGGTAAAGCGGACCACGAAAACTAGTGAATGATAATAATAAGTAAATAAGCCAAAATAAGCTGCTTAGAGATCAAAGAAATTTGGGCTATGTTTGTTATTCTAACTTTGTCGAAATTGATATGACCAGCACTAGATGATTGCTGGTTTTTGCTGTCTGATAAATTCTTGAATATTGCTTGACTATGGTAGTGCATAAAAAAATTCTATTGATTTGTTTTAGTGGTTGATTATGCAGTTGTGAATGGATTAATTGAAATCAAAAATGGTAAAAAAACATCGAATTTTTGCCTTTTATTAGACGTGATTAAATTAAATTAAATATGTTAGAAGTCATTTAAAGTTGTAATGGCAAAATGTGTTTTAAATAAAATTTATAGAATAGTGATGAGGGCACGGTGACTCGAAGTTTACCTTGGAAAAAAGGTAAAAATGACAAAAATAAACGACAAACTATTTAAGATTATTTACAAAAATCATCTTTCAAGCCGAATTGCTTACCATAAAGCACGTACCTAAAAGAATTATAATAAAATAAACTTTATGAAATAATATAATTATAGGTAAATAAGCTAAAATAAACTACTTAGAGATTTGGGACATGTTTGTTATTGTCCTTTGTCGAAACTGATATGACCAGCACTAGATGATTTTTGGATTTTGCTATCTGATAAATTCTTTGAATGTTGTTTGATTATGGCAATGCATAAATGAATTGTATTGATTTTTTTTAGTAGTTGATTAAGCAGTTGTGAATGGAGTAATTGAAGTAAAAAAATGTCAAAAAAACATGGAATTTTTTCTTTTATTAGCCGTGATGTTAACGTTTTATTAAGCCCCGTGCTGCGGTTGACTATAATAAAATACGTTAGAAGTCATTTAAAGTTGTAATGGCAAAATGTGTTATTAATAAAATTTACAGAATAGTGATGAGAGGGGTGACTGGAAGTTTGCCTTGGAAAAGGGCGAAAATGTAAAAAAATCTGGAAGTTAGCGAGCCCTCTCATCAGTCGTAATTGCAGGTTTTTGTCAAAAGAACATGCCTCCGAGAGTGGTTTGTCAAACGTTTTAATTTTATTGTTGTTGAAAGTTTGCGTGCTCCGAAACCGCGGTAATTACTGAGGTAATTAATTCGCAAATGCTGGTAGCCCCTCTTAATTATTCTTTCTTGGGGGTCGACGAGGGTGGAAAACGGGACGGTCTGCCCTTGACTGTTGACCTCTGTAAACAAGCCGTCGGAAAGCCGGGGATGTTGCGGCTCAGGGTTAGGGGGCGAAAAAAAGGGTCAAAACGATCGTTAACGATGGAAAAGCCGAAACACGCATCGGATGCGTGCAGCACACAACCGATCGTCACTCTAAACTTTTTTTTTGTCATAATGCACATAAAATAGAGTCAGACGTCCGGCATTCCTAATCAATCCATCACTGTCCCTGCTCTGATCTGATAATGTCCGGCCAAATGGAGCTGTCAACCGGGCTCGCGGCCTTTGTTTTATATAAGCGGATCCGTCGAAACTTCCCATTGGTTCCACGTCCTACGGATTTTTATAAACAAACTCATATTTTCCCATTCTTTCGCTTAAGCAATAACTGTGGTATTTCACAATAAATTCTGCTCGACATTTGAATCCCTTTGTTCTAGGTCAGAGGTTTGAAGTTACGTCGATATGAGAAGGATAAAAGTTTTACACTGAAAAACAATCAAATAAATTCAGAGAGGAAATAAAACTAGATATGTTCTTCTATGGAGCATATCCTCCTAACATTTGTTAGGATTTTTTCTTACTTTCTGTTCAGCAGGATTTTCTCTTTCTCACCATCAGATATTTTCGATTGTATTATTTTTGCATGATATTGCTAATAACAATTTCTTTTCCTTAGACACTTGCAAAGGACTTGCTCTGATGTTCTCCTGCTCGCTATGATGGACATTAATTGTATGTTGATTCTCTCATTTTTTTAAAAGTTATATGTTACTGAAACATATAACTTTTTCATATTTTGTATTATCTCATCATCTATATAATTTATGAGATGGTTGGTGAAGTTAAGGGGCGACTTGATTAACCTGAAGTACAAACCGTACAAAGTTTCTGAACGAGAAGAATTCCGTCTTTGTAACTTGAAAAGAAGGAAGGACATTTTCCATTTTATAGCGCTTGCCTTATTCTCTCTGAATGTAGAAGATTATTTTTTGAGTGCAGTGTACTTACAAGAAAATAATTTTTAAGTTTGTTGGATGGATCCAATTGGGCTGCGTTGGTGGAATGGTTAGGAAGGATTATATTTAATGAAAACATTGTTTAATTCTATCTATTATTCGACGTTATTCACTAGTTTTCGTGGCCCGCTTGACCTATTAATATCTTTCAATTAATCAAGGTTTTTAGTTAAGAAAAAAAAGTCATTGTCACGAGCGGGATTCGAACCAACGACTTTATACGCTGCTACTCTACCACTTGAGCTATCGTGACTTCGATCCACTCGGACACTAACTTCCCATCTCAACCGTACCTTTTTTTTTTAATTTTCAATATCAAATAGATTACAATTCAATCAAATACACAGATTACAAGACATTTGAAAAATGGCAAAAAGGAGGGAAAATTAAAAAAAAAAGTGCGGTTGAGATGGGAAGTTCGTGTCCGAGTGGATCGATGTCACGATAGCTCAAGTGGTAGAGAAGCGGCGAATCTAGCCGAAGGTCGTGGGTTCGAATCCCTGACATTGACGAGTGTTTTAGGATATGCAAGTCGTTCTAGACTAGTTTTAATTTGATTCCAAAGGCTTCGATTTTATATCTGCCTTAGAGCAATTCGGATTATATGTATCTCTGGGTCATATGGTGCTCATGGTTAACATCTTTGGGCCACTTGTTTACCCGAAAAAAGCACCATGATTTTATTTTTATTTTTATTTTATTTTTTTATTGTGCTTTCTTTTTTGGTATTTTTCTTTTGGTAGTTTTAACCGAGTTTGTTATTTTAACTATGCCCGATAATTTGGTATGATCATAATTTTGATAATGATTTTTTCCACTGACCTGATGTTTAATCCCTCATTAGCTAACGTCCTTTTAATGCATATAGGTAAAGGTGGCATGTTGACTATACATTGCGACTGTGAGTGTAATTTTTAGATTGCAAGTAAGCACGTTATTCTTTGAAAAAACGTTAGCAGTTATTTTTTTCTTTCTGTCTTGTTTTTAGTCAACTTAACGTCCATATGTGTTCTATCGCAAAGTATGACTATAGTGTCATCATAATCAGCCCCAAATTTTCATCAATCGAAGAGCTACTCATTGGTATCTTAATAACTTGTTTGGCATAGTTCTGCTTTGATTTTGCATAGTTATTCTGTAATATTTACATGATTTTTCCGTGCGAGTGGCATTATTGTTGCCTTAGAGGCATTCATATTCCTTTTTCTGGCACTATTTTGCAATATAATTTTTAATGCTTTTTGCAATATTCAGCCAATGTCTATTATGACTATGTAATATTTATACGTAAAAGCTCATTGTAATCATAAACGAACCTAATCAATCCAAGCTTTATAAGTAGAGAAGATTATTTAGAAGTGGTAGTTATCAGGTTTTGTCATTCTCAAAATCAACACAAAATTTGTCCGTTTTATGAGAAAAAAATACAACTACATTCACAATTCACTAGTTTTCGTGGTCCGCTTGACCAATTATAATCATTAATAGAAATAAGGTTTTTAGTTGAGATAAAAAAGTCAATGTCACGAGCGGGATTCGAACCCAAGACCTTTGGCTAGATTCGCCGCTTCTCTACCACCTGAGCTATCGTGACTTCGATCCACTCCCCTTTTCCAATTTCCCATCTCAACCCTACCTTTTGAATTTTCCCTCCTTTTTGCCATTTTTATAATGCCGTGTAATCTATTTGATTCTTGGCGACAACTGAATGGCACGGAGAGCATTAGTGAAGATATACTTCATTTTAACTTATACAATTCACTAGTTTTCGTGGTCCGCTTGATCAATTAATATATTACAATTAATTAAGGTTTTTAGTTGAAATAAAAAAGTCTCTGTCACGAGCGGGATTCGAACCCACGACCTCACGATAGCTCAGGTGCATCTAGCCGAAGGTCGTGGGTTCGAATCCCGTTCGTGACATTGACTTTTTTATCTCAACTAAAAACCTTAATTAATGGAAATACATTTAAAAATACAATCAACATGGTTCTTCGAAATAGGCTCTAACAAAGCGTTTTACATCAATAATAAAGGTTGAGCTCAAGTAAATATAAAAATATGTATTAAACCTAGAGATCTGATATTTTTCAAATTGTTTATTTTTATAAAATTGGATTTGAAGAGAATATGTTATGTAGAAAAAAGTATGTAATTTTTCATAAGTTCACAAATCGTTTGTACTAACTAGACGAACTGAACATGGCTTGCTGAAAGAGATGGATATTAAAGAAAAGAAAACGTAATGACCAAAAAAATGATAAATCGGTTTAAAAAATAAAAAAACAATAAAAGTTAGAGAATAAAACGGCAGAAAAAGAATGCACAGTTAATACTCACTTAATGGCATTTCTCACGAAACGTGAAATAAAGAAAAGAAGACAGAAGAAAAGATGGACGGATGATAGAAGAAAATTGCCCCAAATTTCTTGGTCCGAGCTAGAAGAAAGATCAAATTGAAAAATAATAGCCTTCCGATTTAGCCGAGCTAGATTGAACAAAAACTAATACCAAATAATAATTACTCTGAAGTGCATTTATATTAATCGTGATTGTAATTTATGAAGTATAATGTCAAAAAAACCCAAGCCGAAATAGAAGAATTTTTCTTGTACTTTTGCAAAAGACTTTTAAGCATCAAACTCATTATTTTTTCTTAAAAGTTTAATAAAATTTTTCTTACAAAATAAGCCTTTTATGTCCGTTATGGCTAAAGATATACGAGGACAACTTAGGGGTGGACTTAAGTGGGACAAACGCGGTTGAGGTAGCCCTCTGAGAAAACGCCCCCTCATCGCTATTAGCCACCCCCCAACCAGTTCATTAGAGAGGGTTCATCTTCGGGTAGATCGATTAACATACAGATTTTCGGTAATTAGTTATATCTGGAGCAGGTGTACGGTCGACTCCCTATGGTACGGAGTCCCCTCCTTCCATTAGAAGAAAATCGCTTATAAAGCCAGACAAGAAATTAAACTTGCTTAATTACCGTAGTATAGTGTAACTAATATTAAATGCTTTTGTAAAACAATAAGTGTGTAGGAAGACTTTGCTTAAACCCTCATCGATAGTACAAGAGGAAAAAAGAATAATCATCACCCATTCAATATGTTCAATAAAAAAAATTGTCACTCAGAAAAATTAAATATATAAAATCACTAATAACGCATAAAGAATAAAAAAAACTTTAATTCAGAACACTCTATTTATTAGCTTTTTCTTGTATGGAAGAATTTATTTAAAAAAATTATTTGTAATCCGTTTTTACTTTAAAACAGAGCCGATTTTTATGCTTTAGCATACTGCAAACAAAATTCTTTATCTAGCCGACAAATCACGTTTATGAAACCCGATGAAATCATTGCTTTTAACGAAAATAAGGCAAAGGATACGGGTTAGCTGAAACCTACAAAATTTTGACTGATTTCCAAACAATAGAAAAAAAATTGTAGAAAGATTATCCATTCCAAAATGGAAGATAGTGTCTGACGGGACAAAAGTGACAATATCCAGGAATGAACCTTCCTCAATTTGTACTGTAATAACACTAAACTATTACGTTAACAGTTCAAATAAATAGACATGATAATACACATTTATAATTTATTAGGGTGATAAATTTGACTGACAAAGTACAGTAACAAAAAAGAGAATTAGACAAAGGGATAGCTAGATAAAGAAATATGTAGATTTTGAATTTGAGAAAAAGCAGAAGAGAGAGAGGGAGAAAGAGAGAGAGAGAGAGAGAGTGACAGACAGACAGAGGGGGAGAGAGAGAGGGAGAGAGAGAGAAAGTGAATTAAAGACAATAAAAAGCAAACTAGGACAAATAGATAGTGACATAAATAAATAAAATACTAAATAAAATACATAAATAAAAATACAGATTATGAAAGAATAAATATATACAAAGACAGATAGATAAAAAGTGAAGGGAAAGATACAGGAATAAAGAGGGAGAGATGATGTGGATGAGAAAGAGAGATAAAGAGGGAGGGACAAAAATAGAGTACAATAAAAATGAGACTGGCATAGAAATAAAAGAGACAGAAATAAAAAAGATACGTATATAGATAATGAAATAAATTTATGCATAGGTTGATAGATAAAATGTGTAATGAGCGATAGAAAGAAAAAAAGAGAAAGAGATGAATTTAATGAGGAAGAGAAACGAAGATTGGGAGAAAGAGAATGAAAAACAGAGATAGAAAGAGAGTGAGAGAGAGAAAGAGAAAGAGAGAGAAAGAAAGAGAAAGAGAGAGAGAGAGAGAGAGAAATAAGGTCAGCAATTGATGCTATATTGCATAACGTTGTTTACATGTAGTGTAATATTTTCCATATTGCCCAATAAATATCAAACTTTTTTCATTTAACACGATATCATCACCACAGGAACAATACAGGGAAGAATTTATATCAATTTCGTTTTGATATAAAATCTTAATCCTACTGTATGCATTGTTATAATGCATGGAAGTGTTTACTTTAGGAACATTATAAATATATATATAAATATATATATATATAAATATATATATAGGTATGTTAAACGCATGGATACTGCACAAATAATATTTTAAACGCCCGAAA